>NW_017101081.1:71039-102842 GCF_001263275.1 Habropoda laboriosa
TATTACATATGCTGTGAATTCAAACTTTTGTAATGTGAATTTCGTTAAGTAAAATATCATCCTGTGTGAACATAAAATGAACAAAGAAACTTTGACTGCAGGTTTATTTTAGTGTGTTGAAACATAGTACTAAAAGGGTTGATAGTTTATATTTATAGATTTTTTCTCATTTAAGATAAGGAAGGAAATATTTCACTTGCAAACATATATGTGTATATATGTAATAGAATATTTTAAATTACAGAATTTCTGACGAAACAAGTGCATATAAACCTATGTATAATAATATACATATATATTCTTATGTTTTAGAAAACTAAGAAAGCTTTTCTATTCATTTTTTGATCAATTAAACTACATTCAGTATATCAATAGCATCATGTAATTAGATAATAGAATTTTCTACCAATTTAGCGAATAAATTTTGTTTATCGCACGTATATTTGAAAACAGATAAATAGTTAATAAACCAGCTATTTTTTTAAAAATGATAACTATTCGTCCCCTGTATGACGTACAAAGGACTAAAAATGTTTCCATATAGTCACTTTGGTCAGGCCTCGTTTGTTAAATTAAGTACATATAATATGATGATAATTCACCTCTATAGAACTGTAATTCATACTTATCAAATTAACAAAACCTGTTTGCTATATAGTTGTCAGTGTTTTTCATGTATATCTGCCTAGCGCAGGAAGAGAAGATGCGTGTTACAGTTGTCCTAAACTGGCACACGTTCACTCTATACACAGGTGTACGCACGCGACATACGCGTCTCGAAGAGTGCGGGCTCTAATTTTAGTCGACGAAGCATAAGTCACCCAGGGGCCTTGTAAGGCTAGGAGGCAATCGCGAGGACCCTCGATACGCACTCCCCGTCAACCGCGACATCTACGTAGCCGACTACCAACAACTCTATTTTTGCTATTCCTTATTTCTGTTACAGTTTTACCGCTCGTCTTGGATTACGACTTTTCCTTTGAAGAAAGGGCTAAAATCGATAGCTTTCGAATCAGTTGAAGATATTGCATCGAACATGAGACACGATTATTGACGTTGTTATGTAGAACTTTGATATAAAGACAAGTAATGATCAGTTTAGAAAAAATCACAGTAAAAAATGTTTGCAGGAAAACGTTTGGAGGGAATAAACGAATTACTTCGTCTCGCGATGTCGTGCAAATGACAAATGAAATTTAGAGGGAGCCGATAAATTTAATTATTTCTATTTTTGAGGTTTTGCTGTGGATGTTCTAATTGGCTCGTAATGTTTTCGCAATATGTTATAGCCGAAGAGCTGTAGACTGCACGTACTATTTCAAGATTTAAATATCATTGATCTTTAATATAGAATAATGTCTTTGTTTTACGAATCTGACGCTTGCATTATATATTCTTATTTTTCGTTTTACTTAAACAGTCTTCAATCTTTTTAGCATAAAGCAAAAATAATAAGAATATGTGTTGAAAAAATTATTTTTTTCTACTTACTATGTAACTCTTTAACCTATCGAAGCGAACGAAAATATAGTTACTTAGAATTGCACACATATTGGTCGGTTGCCAGAATATGTATACCGTATTCGAAGTTAAATGTCATGAGAATTCGAAACATAATAGTTCTCACAAATTCGTTCGATTATGAAGATGCAACCTGTTCCCGTCTATTATGTCAACGTGTTGAATGTACGCCAGAGATTGCACGTGATAAGGTTCACATAAACCGACATTGAATTATTATAATATATAATACAGTTTTATTATCATTAATTATATGATATAATAAGAACAATACGCCAGGCAGCAATATGAGCCAACGTCGATGCGCCTGGTTATGGTTTCCCATATCATATACTTGACATCCTCGTCGATTACCACCCCGTGCGTATCGCAAATGCCAAATTACGTGTGCTTACGATTTCAAGAAAGCCTTTGTATGTGTGCATATGTGCGTGTGCCAGAATGATGCATATAAGTCTGCGTATACGTGTTTACAAGATCCAGGACTCGTTGTGATGGCCAAGGAGATTATTGTCGATAAATTAATTAACGTCAATAACAAACAGTCATGTTGTATAAACTACATAATAAAGTACAGTCTGATAAATGTGTAGAATAAAGGCACTTCAGCAATTTTCCTTTCCCAAACCTAGTTTCTCCCCGTCCCTCCCTCAATTCTGCATTCTTTTCTTTTTCTTCTCTCCAGCCAAAGTACACCTAGGTCGCGGATCGAAAATCGCGATTACAAATGGAAAAAGAAAAGAAAGCAGGTAAATATGATGAACTGCCGTGTTAGGTGCA
This sequence comes from Habropoda laboriosa, assembly GCF_001263275.1. Taxonomy (NCBI): domain Eukaryota; kingdom Metazoa; phylum Arthropoda; class Insecta; order Hymenoptera; family Apidae; genus Habropoda; species Habropoda laboriosa. The sequence continues at coordinate 73,341 of NW_017101081.1, forward strand.
ACATCTTAGAAGCACTTGCGGTGGACAATGCCTGGGCCGGACTCGTCGTATTCCTGCTTGGAGATCCACATCTGTTGGAAAGTGGACAGGGAAGCCAGAATGGATCCACCGATCCATACAGAGTACTTTCTCTCAGGGGGCGCAATGATCTTGATCTTGATGGTCGATGGAGCCAGGGCGGTAATTTCCTTTTGCATACGATCGGCAATACCCGGGTACATGGTAGTACCACCAGACAATACAGTATTAGCATACAGGTCCTTACGGATATCGACATCGCACTTCATGATGGAGTTGTACACGGTCTCGTGGATACCACAGGATTCCATACCCAAGAAGGATGGTTGGAAGAGAGCTTCCGGGCAACGGAACCTCTCGTTACCGATGGTGATGACCTGTCCATCAGGCAACTCGTAGCTCTTCTCAAGAGAGGTGCTAGCTGCGGCAGTGGCCATTTCCTGTTCAAAGTCCAGGGCGACGTAGCAAAGTTTTTCCTTGATGTCGCGGACAATTTCTCGCTCAGCCGTGGTGGTGAAGCTATAACCTCTCCAGAATGGATCCACCGATCCATACGGAGTATTTCCTCTCAGGAGGTGCGATGATCTTGATCTTGATGGTCGATGGGGCCAGGGCGGTAATTTCCTTCTGCATACGATCGGCAATACCTGGGTACATAGTGGTACCACCAGAGAGCACGTTGTTGGCATAGAGATCCTTACGGATATCGACGTCGCACTTCATGATGGAGTTGTACACGGTCTCGTGGATACCGCAGGATTCCATACCCAGGAAGGATGGCTGGAAGAGAGCCTCCGGGCAACGGAACCTCTCGTTACCGATGGTGATAACCTGTCCGTCGGGCAACTCGTAGCTCTTCTCAAGAGAGGTGCTGGCTGCGGCAGTGGCCATTTCCTGTTCAAAGTCCAGGGCGACGTAGCAAAGTTTCTCCTTGATGTCGCGGACAATTTCTCGCTCAGCCGTGGTGGTGAAGCTATAACCTCTTTCGGTCAAGATCTTCATAAGGTAGTCGGTCAAATCACGACCGGCCAAGTCCAAACGGAGGATGGCATGAGGAAGGGCATAACCTTCGTAGATGGGTACGGTGTGAGAAACACCGTCACCCGAGTCCAAGACAATACCGGTGGTACGACCGGAGGCGTACAGCGACAGCACGGCCTGGATGGCGACGTACATGGCAGGGCTGTTGAAAGTTTCGAACATAATCTGGGTCATCTTTTCACGGTTAGCTTTTGGATTCAGAGGGGCTTCGGTGAGGAGAACTGGGTGTTCCTCCGGAGCGACACGCAGTTCATTGTAGAAGGTATGGTGCCAGATCTTCTCCATATCATCCCAGTTGGTGATGATACCGTGTTCTATAGGATACTTTAAAGTAAGTATACCTCTTTTGCTTTGCGCTTCGTCTCCTACGTAACTGTCCTTTTGACCCATGCCGACCATCACACCCTGGAATAATTATTAATGAGTACCAATAGCGATACTTAATGTTAGCATTGCAGTGTACTTTATAGAATGAAAAATGATTTTCAAAATTAACGAACTTGATGACGTGGGCGTCCAACAATGCTGGGGAAGACAGCACGTGGTGCGTCATCTCCGGCGAATCCCGCTTTGCACATACCGGACCCATTGTCCACAACTAGTGCGGCAACATCATCATCACACATCTTGGTTGGTTATTAGTGTTACTTCCTGTGAATATTTCATCAAATATATAAGATTGCGTATTTATTTTTCATTGTGCTTCATCACATTCCTTTGTTAGATGGTTATTGATTGGTATTAAAGGTATTAAAATCGTAACGCAGTCTTCTTTGTTCACAAACTGTTATAAAAATCAATACTATTTTAAATTAGCAGAAGTAAGTGGTATGCAAGGGTGAAGCAGAAAAAAATCATTAAGCATGATAAAAAAAACTTTTGTGTCAAAATTTAATGTGGAAGATGTATAACAAATTGGCAGATCCATTTCAGTAGTATTCAGATTACGAAAGAAGCCGTTTAGAGTAATCAGTATAATTTCTCGATTTCTAAGATATGTTCGTAATTTATTTTTAACAATAAAAGAAGCAAAAATATAGATAGTACTGGCAGTTTTAATAATAATGAAAGACTTGTTATATTTATTGGTTAAAAGAGGATTGTAATAATTGGTCCTTATGTGTGAATTATCGAATCGTTAATTATGTAAAAATAGAAGTGCATTGTAATTATACACACAAGATCTGCCTTGATGATCAAAGCAAATAATCTTCCATTGTTATAATAAAGGTTTTACACATTGTTTCAAGAAGTAGTGACTGGTTGTCAACTGATAAAAAAAAGATATATACTGAAATTAACAATAGCAACAAACAGTTATAGAAACACAAGCATCGATATCACATTTGGGAAATGTCACTTCACAGACAAAATCCGCGGACATGCAGGATCAAACAATCGAGTAATTTCTTAGAACGATTGATTGCGCTCAGTCCTCGTACAGTCTTTCGACATAATTGACACCGATTTCTTTTGCGAAGTCACTGAAACGCGGTAAATTACACCTTGTGAAGTCTCCAGAACGAACGCGATACGTTTTTACGCACTGTTTCTCATTCTCCGGTATACGAGGACCGAAGTAGTTGTTCACGAATAGTATGCGCAACCCTCGTCTCAATCAATCGATTAAGGAGAAATCTCATTGGGTACACAGCTGCACGCTCCGAATGGATGCAAACTAACGGGGCACACTCGTTCAATTTACCGTTCGCTAATCCGATTCAAAAGATCGGCAACGGTCGCTTAGGGCGTACGTCGTGCAAGAGACCGAGAGCGGTGAGTGGCACAGTGCCGGCTCTGTGGGGTCCCTTTATCCATATCGGTTCGCAGCCGAAAATAGCGATCCGCCCCTTAGATGGAAATCTATCGTGCATTAACACTCGTCTCAGCCCGCCGCCACCGCCTAGTCCTTAGACGCCCTAACCGTCACGCTGAGAAGGAGAGACGCCGTGCGTCGCGATGAGGCGACGGCCGACGGCCCCTGAATCCAAATAAGGACTCGTCACGCGCCAGGGCCGTCACTCGTCGGGCGCTAATCAGCTGAGAATCGAAGGGCATCGACGTTTATGCCCGATATGCCCTCGAAACATACTAAAGATGAACGCTAAATGATTATGGTATAGTATAGTAGCATAGATAGTGTACTTTTTTGTTATTATGGAACTATTAGTGTTGTTTTTATGGAAACATTGAGTTATCGTGTACACAAATTTTAAGTACAATGGAAAGATTGTGAAATTTATCTAGATAATGCTGAATCAATGACGGTTCAACAATAAAACGTTTGATAAAGTTCAGTGGTCCCCAAACGTTTAAATAATTTTGAAGTTGTATTTTTTTGGTTCTTAGGTGCATAGATGATTTTTAATAAATACAAAGGATTTGACGTTTACCTTAATAGCATTGGCTTGTATTTCATAGGAGGAAGATTCAGTAAATTTGACATCCAATGTATGCAGTATAAATATCTTTACGTTGGAATTATGTTATTGTTTACATGAAAGTTAGGATGATAGCTTCCTAGTTAACAAGGAAAAATAAGCTAATATGAGGCTAAAATGATAAAAATCAGTTTCTGAAACAATTAGATTTTCCCATAAATATGCAGTATGTGCATTTTGATTGTCAGATATACATGTATAATGTAATCAAGTTAGATTACTAGTCTTTTGAAAATTTTTTTAAGTACATCTTCTTAAATTAAGCTGTATCTCATTTAGAACAATTTCGAAAAAGTTTAGCACATTGTAAATATTGATTTGGCTTATTCATTAATATCTCGAGATCAAGTAATTTTTAAAATCTTGGAAATTATATAATAACAGAATAAAAATTGAAGTATATCTATTTAAAGTGTAAAATGTAATGTGTAAGAGTACATTTATCAACCTAATGAAAAATAAATAAATCGATTAATATGAACTTCATCTATTAACTTGCAATTTTACAAAATTAAGAAAATGCAATACTTAAACGTAATGAACTTAATACTTAAGAGTACTAAGTTGTAAGGTTTTCGTGCTGGCATAAAAATCTTTCTATTTTAATCTGTGGAATCAATTATTGAAGTTGTGCGGTGTAACAATACAAGCGATACCAGTTTTCATTTTGTGGCTGTCATTCATATTCACAAACATATGACTTCACATGCCGCAACATGCCAACAATAATAATTTGGATTACAGTCGAGACGTTACGTCATTTTCAATGTTAAACTATCCGAATTTTGTGATCATGAATGACGGTATTGAAAATGGACCGATTACTTAGTCGATGAAAACTATTTAGAATCGAATTATTAGGTGATTAGACTGCTTTCTATAATTGGGAGTGCACAGGGCGACCATGTAGCTCGAGACACCACCGATCCCCTCCACCTTTTTGCAAGAGCCACCGTTGAACCGTACAACCGATTCGCAGATTCACATTGCGGAGTTTCAACCCCGAAACGGCGCGTCTTTGTCGCAAACGAACTTTTACACGGAATTCCTTATACGCATACGTATGGTGATTCAACCGATCAACGGACAGTTCCCCAGTTTCGTGCCGGTGATAAACGATAACAATCAACGGACCTATCGAAGGTGATGCGATTTTCTTTTATTTAAAGATGTACGAGAAAATTTTGTGATTCGTTCTTGCAAGTATTCAATTGAAGTAGGTTAGCCACGGTGTAACCAATTATTGATTAAACAATAGTAATGCTTAATGATAAGATCTGAATAATTGGGAAAAGTAGATTTTTGATATTTGAATTTTGAGTATGCTATTGTTGAGATTAAAACTATTCTCAGTTCAAAGTATGTAAATATGTTCAATTCTTTTTTCATTTTTCAATTTTTCCTATTAATCTCCGTAGATATTAGACAAGTGGAGGACGGCAAGAACTTTGAAAAATTAAACTTTGTGTATCAGTATATAAATATCATGCATAATGTATTAATGTATAATATGAAATCATGAAAAAATGAAAGAGTAAACGATTCCTTCCATGCGCACTTTAAAAATTAAAGAAATTTGAAAAAATTAAAAAAATTATAGAAGCCATTCAAAAAATGAGAAGGGTATTCATATTTGTGCTGTTTCTTTGTAAATATGAAATGCTTAAATTTGTGATTGATGGTATGAAACTTCATGGTTATGAATAAAAATTTACAGATGTCGAGGTGCAAAAAACATTGATAAGACGAACACTCTAAGTATGGATTATACTGAAGGAGAGAGCCAATTTGTTCCTGGATGGGGGTACATCATTTCGTGATAATTTGACAACAAAGTTCATGATAACGCAAAGAAGTCCGTTTGGATACAGCGGTAACTTTGATAGAAGCAATAAATTACTCCTTCGCATAATTCACCTCATGCATGGTAGATTATGTATATTACTACCCCTTCCAAAATGTTATTTACATAATATATTTGATATACTAGTACCGAGAGATTTTTATTATACGAGAATTTAATAAATGAATTTTAACGTAGAACCCCTTTAGTATATAAACTCGCTACTTCTATTTTTTATTATCCTGTTTTCCTTGATTTATGCAAAATTTTTGTCTAGTACAACAACCAATATAAATGTATAATGATTGAAACCACCCCGTTCTTTTAATTTACCCATAATATCCACTGTGTCTAAATATAAGTGCACGATATTAATGAGGATTTAATAAGCACTTACCCGATCTGCACCTGATTATAGTATACCTTAGTCCTAATGTAGAGTACACTACTGTTTTGATTAAGTGACCCAATTAATTCAAGAGAAGGAAATATCTGTTGATTCGATAAGAAAATTTAATTTTCTTTGACTGAAAAGTAATGTTCTTCAAACAAATGTTATAATTGGATATTGTGTAAATACCAATCGACATTTAGGGAATCGTAAAATGAAAAGCTACGTTTTGATTCATTGTAAGAATATAAGACTGATTTATTCCGTAGATGTAAACTTATATACAAAAGATGACGTATATGTTCAGACCGTGTTTGTCGGAAAAAATCTCACCGCCACGTAGAGACAGTGCCGATAGAATTGAACTAACGGAGACGCAACTAGACGAAGCGGTACGGCAGTGAACGGTGCGTTTTGGGAAAAGTGTAGCAATAACAATATCAATAGTAATAATAATTTGGAGCAAGCATAACTGCTTAGAAGCACTTGCGGTGAACGATGCCAGGGCCGGACTCGTCATACTCCTGCTTGGAGATCCACATTTGTTGGAAGGTGGATAGAGAAGCCAGAATGGATCCACCGATCCATACGGAGTATTTCCTCTCAGGAGGTGCGATGATCTTGATCTTGATGGTCGATGGGGCCAGGGCGGTAATTTCCTTCTGCATACGATCGGCAATACCTGGGTACATAGTGGTACCACCAGAGAGCACGTTGTTGGCATAGAGATCCTTACGGATATCGACGTCGCACTTCATGATGGAGTTGTACACGGTCTCGTGGATACCGCAGGATTCCATACCCAGGAAGGATGGTTGGAAGAGAGCTTCCGGGCAACGGAACCTCTCGTTACCGATGGTGATGACCTGTCCATCAGGCAACTCGTAGCTCTTCTCAAGAGAGGTGCTAGCTGCGGCAGTGGCCATTTCCTGTTCAAAGTCCAGGGCGACGTAGCAAAGTTTTTCCTTGATGTCGCGGACAATTTCTCGCTCAGCCGTGGTGGTGAAGCTATAACCTCTCTCGGTCAAGATCTTCATGAGGTAGTCGGTCAAATCACGACCGGCCAAGTCCAAACGGAGGATGGCATGAGGAAGGGCATAACCTTCGTAGATGGGTACGGTGTGAGAAACACCGTCACCCGAGTCCAAGACAATACCGGTGGTACGACCGGAGGCGTACAGCGACAGCACGGCCTGGATGGCGACGTACATGGCAGGGCTGTTGAAAGTTTCGAACATAATCTGGGTCATCTTTTCACGGTTAGCTTTTGGGTTCAAAGGGGCTTCGGTGAGGAGAACTGGGTGTTCCTCCGGAGCGACACGCAGTTCGTTGTAGAAGGTATGATGCCAGATCTTCTCCATATCATCCCAGTTGGTGATGATACCGTGTTCTATAGGATACTTTAAAGTAAGTATACCTCTTTTGCTTTGCGCTTCGTCTCCTACGTAACTGTCCTTTTGACCCATGCCGACCATCACACCCTGGAATAATTATTAATGAGTACCAATAGCGATACTTAATGTTAGCATTGCAGTGTACTTTATAGAATGAAAAATGATTTTCAAAATTAACGAACTTGATGACGTGGGCGTCCAACAATGCTGGGGAAGACAGCACGTGGGGATCCATTGTCGACTACAAGGGCGGCTACTTCGTCGTCGCACATTTTGTTACTTCCTCGAGTTTAATGCTCTGTAACAAAAATCGTGGTTGTTCTTAATGTTTCGTTATTCTCTATTTGGTGTGCTCATTTCATTATAATGATGTTTTTGTTTCATCGAAATATTTGATTTCATCAAATACCTATCTGTGCTTTCGACGATACTCTCGAAAATACTAATGCTGCTCGACTTGTTTTGTCTGATATTTTGTAAAAACGTGTCGAAAATTCATGATACATTGCACTGATGCTTACTCAATATGTCGTTGATATATTTAAATTTGACGTTCAAATGGAGGGGAATTAATATTTCCTAGCATGTGTGCGTGAAAAGTAGGTAGTCGTAAAAAAGAAGTTAAAAATCTTATCGTTGAAATTTTAATGTTGCTTCAAATAATTCATCAGCTGAATATGAAAACTGAATTTGCTTCCTTTTGTTGTTTTAAAAATTCACACAATAGTTCCTGAAATTAACACACGGCACAGAGGTAGCTTAACTTTATTTCAGTTGTAAAAAGTGTAAAAATTCATTTGAACAAAATGCTGTAGAGATTTGAAACACTAGGAACCGATGTTGAAACACTTGAGAGGGAAACCAAACAATCGTACCTAAAATAAATTCCAATGTATGTAAGTATTCAACGAAAGGAATAATGATCTTTCGTTTGATAATAAATGTTACGCAGAACTATAAAATTTCGATAGATAAAAATGAAGGAATGTAGTGAAACAGTATAGGCGTCGAGTGGTACGGTGAAGTTTTCGCGGAAAGCATCGGTGCTCGCCAGAATTGACCCAGTTGCCTATAAAACGATAGGCAAGCGGTCCCGGCGTTGTGGCACTATTTTGGTACGCCGCGACGCTAACTTTAGACGTACGACTGACGGACGATCCCTAATAAGTGCAAGCGACGATTATGGTGAGCAACACCCTCTCTGCTTGCTGAGGCTCAGCTCAGACCACGAGGGATAAAGCATAACATCGAGGCTCGCGCATGCCAAAATTATGCTCTGCTTACAAAAAGACGAGCCTCGCACACGGGCAAGAACCTCGAAATATGCCTAAACATGACGATGGAACCGGCCATTCGCCCCGAACACGTGTATTTTTGGTACTCGTGATTAGCTACTTAGACGATTTTCGAAGCCGTGGGAGGGAGTTCGTGCGCAGAACAATGATACTCTTGCAAGGAAAGCTTGCAAATGACTTGAATATGGCAATTTGCTGGTGGAAAATGTAATACTTGTATCGCGAGAATTGTTCAAATGTTGAAAACAGGTTTGGAAGTAGTTTGAATTTTCATTCTAGTATTTGGTACGTTCTATTTTCAATATAATACTTTGTATATGGTATGACTTAGTAGTTTATCGTTATGCCGTTAAACAGACGTTGAAGTAGTTTCAACGTAGACGTTTTATTTTAGCTTCGAAATTTACTTACATGTCTTCAATATAATTATTCAAATAATTTCGTATCATTCATAGTTTAATTTAGCCAAGTAAATGAGAAGAAACTCTATCATTTCATTCGAAAAATGCTATTCATAACTAGAAAAGAAAGTATCGAAGGAATGTACATTAACGATAAAAGATGACACAGTATTGAATACTTCTGGTTAAAAGAACGAAACGTTCTAAACAAAATATTGAAAGAACATAAAACAATTATTATGTTATGCAATATGAAATGTTGGATTTTCAATTATTCGCAAATTGATCCCTCAAGTGATTAGTTAAATTCTGAGAAATTCTGAGTTTTTTGTGTTAACTTTAAAGTTCATACAATTTTTGTTACTGTTGAGGAATTTAATACTCGTATTAGACGCCAATGGAGACATAATATTTCAATCCGACATTTCATATTATATGACATCTGGTATTTAACGATGAGTTGGTATATGAATTAAAACATAATTCTTTAATTATGATGCAAGTATTGTTTCAGTAAAAGTTAAAGAATTTTTCACTTTAAAAAATACTTCAATAACTACTTCCTACCAAGGTGATTCAGTTTAATGGTAACGTTTTATGACCAACTCGAAGAATATTCTAAAATATCTTAAAATATCTAAATTTAAAGTTACGTTAATTATCAGAACCTAACTGATAAGTAACAATGATACATGCACTATAAAAAAAGGAGGAAACGTATTCGCCTTTAAATGATCGAAAAAGCAGTTAATCAATTAATCAATTTCTGTTCAATGAAGATACAATACTACTCCTCGTTCTCAACACACAAACGTAGTAACACTCAATGCTATTTATTTCAGATTCGATATATTGGAAGGAATCTCGACCGCTCCCTTAAAAGTCTAACAGCGTATCGCTACACCCTAAAGAAACTTTCTTCCGTTGAAAGAATTGGCCGAAAATCGTACACGACCGCAGTGCAATAAAAGAATGGATGACGGTGATCAATCGAGTGTCAGTATCTGCGACTGTGTTGAGAGTTCTGGAGGTAATCGATAGTATCCGTGATAGATGAAATATTGTTTTCAGAAAACAGTTTCTACGTACCGTGCTCGGGACAGAGTTGGAGTAGCGTCTGTGCCTTGGGAGCGTCGCGACGTCGAATATATGCTCTCGTCAGGACGCCCCCGCATTCTCGTGGGATGGTGCTTGCTCGACAGGCACGAAAAAGGCTTGCCTCGCGTGGCGTCGCGACGCTCGCCGAACTAGGCGGCCCCAGGCCCTAAGCAGACCGAGGAAAATGCGCAGCATTGAAAACGCTCAATATCATTTTTCCTTATAGTTGTTTTAGTTTTTACCGTCTATACAATCTTTATTGATCCTTCGTTTTTTCTAGGTTTCCTTCATATGATTTCTCTAGAAATTTCATTCTTAGGTAAGACATATCGTCTCTTCTCCAATTTTAGCCAACGGAACTATTTCTTATTAGTCTCTTTTCCCTTATATGCTTCTCTACATCGAAATTAAAGGAAAATATTATTAGTCCTCGAAATCTCACCAGTGCACGAAACAAAGTTCTGGTCTTGTTTTCTTATTGAAGCTGATCTCCATGCTTCTCTATCTCCCCATTCGAAACTAAGGTATCGATATAATATAAGGCGCTTTACTTTTCTACTGCATAGAAAGTGCTGCGTGTAAGGGGTAAGAGCTCCAATACGTACAAGGAGATTTTCGTTGTAATTTTTGAAATAATTGTTCGTAAGCTATTAATATTTTACTGTTTCGAAATATGTTGCTGCTTGAAAACCGTTTTTTCATCTACAGAAACGAGGGGTAAATTGTTACTCACAATGTTTGTTACTAGTATCAAGTAAATAAATTAGGATGATAGTTTAAATTGGTTTCTTCAAATTTTTATAATTTGAAATAGAAGCAACAAATTTTGTGTCATTTGTTCGCAAAGAAGCATATTGTAAATCCTAATTGTAAATTCTTCATATAATGCATTCAAATTTTGCTTTGCACTTTACACCATCGAGCTTGGAGAATTGATTATTTGAAATATAAATTTTATTTGATTAATTATTGAGGTAATTGCTAAAAACTTATTTTCAAAAATTATTTATTATTTATTGTCGCTTATCAGTTACTTTTGTTTTCCACAAAACGAGATACGAAACGTAATACAGTACGTATCGTATAATTTACTTAATTTCAATAATTTCTGACTTATTATCTACTTGTAAAATTGTTACATACAAAAGTTGCATAGTTGCGAGGAAGGTGTTACACATAGTTAATAGTGTGTTACATCTTTTATCTCAAACATTCAAAAGAACATTGAATTCTGAGTATTAACTTTTATTAGCCTTGCAAGTAATAGTTAAGAGGATATCCTGCATTTTTTCTTGAAAATTTACTTTACAGAACATCAAGTTTGATATCTAGTATTGCTAAAAACATCAATAGTATAGTGGGGTTTTCCTAGGTAACGTTTATTTCGTTTGATGTTTACCAATACGACTCAGTCCTACATTGTCATGATTGTTTACTACGTCCGTTATTTAATAGCGAGGGTGTCTTTCGTTTGTGTGTGGTAATTACGGTACTGCCATTACGTCCTTGCTACTATGCTTTTGAATACATTTTCTAACTTTTCTTCAACTTTTCTCCAACTTCCACTGTTTCAACATACGAAGTAGAATATCTCATTAACTGCTAAGTTTGCAACAAATGAAGGTCAATACAGTTTCTTCCAAGCTATGTAAATTTGTATAGAAAAAATCATTTAAGGTCTCCGAGTTATGCAGTACATCGTGTATATTTTGTGATTTACATGCACAAAGTGCTTGCGCGAGCTATTCACATTTTGCAATTGCATTCTATACATATACAGTTTTATCAAAATCTATTCAAGCGTTATCACACTTGTTAATATACATATATCATCTATTTGAAAACCTTAATATCTAATTTTATTTGTTGTTGTCGTAGACACTCTCTTGGACCTTTTGAATGATAAAACGATTTCGTAAAAATTAATATTTACTGTAATTTTTACCAGTTTTATCACAAGAAATGCAGATTCTGCACCCATTATCGTATTTAAACTACTTTTGGCAAAAGTTGACAAGAACTGACATAGCACAGATCATTTTTCTTTTGGCATACATTGTAGCGGGGACATTTCAAAGTAACACACGCTTTGAATTTTGCGGCGGTCTCTTTTGGTTCTTGAGATATGCGAATTTGTAAACTATACTTATTTCGAAATTCGTAGCGAAACTAAACAGTAATCCTAAGGTGTATTACCAGTGAATATGGATGGAATATTGAGCAAATGTAAACACAAAAAAAAATATTTACATTTTTTGTAGTTACTGTTCAGTTTCGTTGTACGAGTCAAAGAGACGACAACAATGCAACTTCACGAATTTCTTTCTATTATTGAAGATAAAGAGAAACTTTTCAATTATTCAATTGAGCATTATATGTAACAAGATTAAATGTACATGTTGCGGTTCTATGTGAGAATTATCGCGAGAACGATTATTGTTGAAATGTCATGGCGTTCAATATGATTATAAGAGAAATAGAAAACGTTCGTTTTGCTTACCGTGACATTGTAAATTGGGCTTGGGTTAGGTTAGGTTAAGTTTGAATTTATTTGGCGAGGGTATGCAGGGGATTTTCTTTGTAGCAAAAATCTTGAAAATATATGTCAAGGTTAAGGTCATAGAGACTAAATTTCTTAAATTTCTTTTTCTGAGAATATTATTTTTATAATATTTCAAAATCTCATGTCTCAAGAACCAAAAGAGACCGCCGCAAAATTCAAAACGTGTGTTACTTAGGAATGTACCCTTTGCAATATATGTATGTTAAAAGAAAAATGATCCGTACTGTGTATGTTTTTATCAACTTTTACCGTACTTTTCATTGCAATTATAAGACATTTTAGTTCTGTAATGGAAAATTTAGGTACCATGTATATGTGAATAATATGATATGCAGGTGATTAAATAGTATTTACAATACTTTCTTAAAGATAACAACTGTCGTAGGTTCAAAATCTTTTTCAATTCGATCGAATATAGTTTAATTTAAAGGCTGATGCAGAATTATACATGTTCTTCTTTATTTACCAGACATCAGAGGAGGAGGAATATTTTGAGATTACACACCGGGACAAAAATAAATCCCAAGAACATGCGACTTTTTTATCGATCAACCCTAAACACTTATTGGCGGAAAAGATTTCCGGGGAATGCAGTGAAGTATTTTTCTGTAAAACTGATCAAAGTTCCAATAACACTTAGCTGATTATGAATCAATCAACCAAAAAATAAAGTCTGGCTTTCTTAGGAAGTATTCTCGCGGAGGGTAGGGAAACATATAATAAAGGGAACCATTCAGGACTAGGTTAGTCATAACAGGCCAAGGTCGTTAGTCAGCTAAACGTCACAACAATAGTTATTTTAAAACTACTTGAACTCTTATGCCATTCTCACAGACATATTCGGACTTGAATACCGCGAAGAAGATAGTAATTTTTTATTGCATAAATTCTAGTGTATTTATATGTGTGCGTGTGTGCAAATACGCGATTTATATAAAATATATATAGCATCAGGTCTTTATCGTCGAAATGCAATGAATAGAAATTCAGTTGTAAATCTGAAATGCTTGAGAACAAAAAATAAATACGCGAAATTATGATTAAATGAGGTTTGTATTTGTTGCTTGTACTTGATGTGTATTTCGATACTTGATTGCTTCTCTTCTCAATTTAATTATAAATAACATAACTTTAGCGGCATTGATATGCAGTGTTTAATTTGATATATCACGAAAGAATATCGGAAACATCTTTAGGTAGTGGTTATTTATATACGGGAAATTTTACATTACAGATGTTTTGTCAGCAAATATGACAGAGGCATGGACGTCGAAGAAATGGTACGCAACGTCGTTGAATAAACTGGACGCGAAAAATTCTTAAAAAGGACCTTGACGCTCGAGTAAAGGCATTGGCTGCGTCGAAGAGGATAGAAACATTAGGTCTATCGGCTTTGTAACATAAGGCATTACAGCTAGGGGGCAAAATAATGGTATGAGAGAATGTATATTTAATTTGACTTTTCGATATATCGTATAACAATATAGCAATATAGTGTATAATATTTACAAAATAAATTAAAATAGAAGTATATTGTTGGTGAGTTTACTTCGATTAGCAGGCTAACAATAGGTATAGTAAGGTTTAAGAAATTTGTTGGAGGTGCAAGAGTCTCGCATAACAGTGAGACAAGCGCAGCTTCCCTCGAAGTTGGTCCAATTCTCTCGAAGATCCCGTGTTCTTCTTGTGTGCCCAGAATGTCCCTTTCATGATCGAAAGGTGCATTTGGTAGGTAGATCAGCCGATCTGGTATTGTTTACGAACCTCGTTTTAATCTGAACGAGGAATGGCCATACACGAGTGAGCTCTGTATCGAGAACCAACACCTTCGCCGGCTTCCTCGGCCTTGGTGAAGTGACAGATGAATGTGCCCGTTTATAGTTAAAGAGCTTTCAGGTTAAGAATGTAATCAGCCTGGTCGTCGTAACTTGCATGGCGGCACAGATGACAACAACAATGAATATTCGATGAGATCTGATGATGATCTGAATTCTGCGATATTCCGATAACGTTCCTTTATTGCAGCATAATGATCGTTAAAGGAAAATTGAGGAAAGGGATCGTATGCTGGACTTCCTTCAGGATGATTCATGGCTTTTAATTTTATATTCGTGCGACGTTGCGGATTCGTCGACAAGGCGCTTAGAAGCACTTGCGGTGGACAATGCCTGGGCCGGACTCGTCATACTCCTGCTTGGAGATCCACATTTGTTGGAAGGTGGATAGAGAAGCCAGAATGGATCCACCGATCCATACGGAGTATTTCCTCTCAGGAGGTGCGATGATCTTGATCTTGATGGTCGATGGGGCCAGGGCGGTAATTTCCTTCTGCATACGATCGGCAATACCTGGGTACATAGTGGTACCACCAGAGAGCACGTTGTTGGCATAGAGATCCTTACGGATATCGACGTCGCACTTCATGATGGAGTTGTACACGGTCTCGTGGATACCGCAGGATTCCATACCCAGGAAGGATGGTTGGAAGAGAGCTTCCGGGCAACGGAACCTCTCGTTACCGATGGTGATGACCTGTCCATCAGGCAACTCGTAGCTCTTCTCAAGAGAGGTGCTAGCTGCGGCAGTGGCCATTTCCTGTTCAAAGTCCAGGGCGACGTAGCAAAGTTTTTCCTTGATGTCGCGGACAATTTCTCGCTCAGCCGTGGTGGTGAAGCTATAACCTCTCTCGGTCAAGATCTTCATGAGGTAGTCGGTCAAATCACGACCGGCCAAGTCCAAACGGAGGATGGCATGGGGAAGGGCATAACCTTCGTAGATGGGTACGGTGTGAGAAACACCGTCACCCGAGTCCAAGACAATACCGGTGGTACGACCGGAGGCGTACAGCGACAGCACGGCCTGGATGGCGACGTACATGGCAGGGCTGTTGAAAGTTTCGAACATAATCTGGGTCATCTTTTCACGGTTAGCTTTTGGGTTCAAAGGGGCTTCGGTGAGGAGAACTGGGTGTTCCTCCGGAGCGACACGCAGTTCGTTGTAGAAGGTATGATGCCAGATCTTCTCCATATCATCCCAGTTGGTGATGATACCGTGTTCTATAGGATACTTTAAAGTAAGTATACCTCTTTTGCTTTGCGCTTCGTCTCCTACGTAACTGTCCTTTTGACCCAGATCCATTGTCGACTACAAGGGCGGCTACTTCGTCGTCACACATTTTGTTGCCTTTTTGTTATCTCTGAAAGAATATTAGTTTCAATTACGTAATTTTATTAATTTTGGTATAGTTTTACGTTTCTCGCAACTGAACTTCAATTGCAATATATTATTTTTAATTCTCTTATAATTTAGTATTTGATGTCTAGGAGTGTACAATGAAAATTTCAATTTTCTACCGAAGGTGATTATATTTCCTACATATTGCTTTTCTTTCTATTATCCATTACCAAAGTGACCGTTTCACTGCGGCATATTCAGATAGAATAACGAATAATGGTTTAAAGAATTTTCGTTTAATACGCACTCCTTTAGATTTCAGTCTATCAATTTAGTAGTAATTCGTTTCTCTTTTGAAATATTTTGATAATACTGGTTTTAAATGAATCGAATCGGTATAAAATTTCTCACTTAACACGTTGAAATTTTGTTAATTTCCCTGACCCTTGGTATTATCTTCTACACTTCGCGAAATGTACCGCGCACCTATTTTCACGTGACGATTGTAAAATCCTATCAATCGATTTTCTACTTGATCACTTGCGTCACTACAAAGCACTGATCTCCGGCGATCGTGCTACACAACACATTTTCTTTCAAGCTGTTCCTCGATACGAAATAAAGATGATAAGAGAAACAGTAATATTAGTAATAATAGTAGAATAAAACTTTGCAAAATTACTAACTGTGGGGGTGAGTTGTGAATCGATGGGCGGCTGAGGAGTGGCTGAGGCTTGAAGGCACCGCGACGCCAGTTATAACATCCGCAGCGTACGCGACGCTACCGAAGATGGGCACGCGGGACGCTTCTAGGGCTGGCCAGCGCGTCTGCCTACGCAAAAGCTCAGCGTAACGATGTCTGCGGATCAGACGTTCTACGAACCAGGAAATCAGTATAGCGACGATGTCGGAATCTCGGTAGAGGGCGGATGGCGGTACGAATTTGGACGGCCCTGGCCGTCCGAGAACAGCAGTGAGAATTATGTGCCTGCCTCCCACCGGCACTTCAACCTTACTCAAGTAGTACATAATCTTGGCTAGAATTTGTTTTAACATTGGTCCATTCCTATTACAGTGATTTTTTAACATTAGAATAATGCTCGTGCGTGGAGCACGATATGGATCTTTGTTTCCTCTGTGGAATAATTATCGAAATCGATGGCGATTAACGACGTTTAGGTTCAATTAAAATTTTTCTCAAAACTTGAATGTTCGTCCAGTGTCTTTGTCGGACGTTTTGCGATAGTAACTCAGTTTATTAGCAGATGAGAAGTTATCGTTCCTGAGATGTTTATCACTTTTTGGTTCGCATCGGTTTCGAAAACAAAAAGGGATTAATACGGTGTATTTATACAAAGTGTTTACCATAACGGTCGCCACGATTTATTAGGCACTTCCAATAATCTGACAAATATGTATTATCAACAAAAATTAGTCAATATTCGATCGACAACAAATTGCAGTAATAAAAATTAGCAAATACATTTTTTTCGTTAAAAAATCCAAGTCACCTTCACTATTTTAAATGGCACCATAAACTTTTTCCGATCCAGTATTGTAAGTAGCGCCGAAACAGAATCAGCAATGTTATATGAAGTTGCCTTTTTTTGAATAACTTGCTTGGAAAATTATTCTACAATATTTGGTAGAAAAAGTTACATGATGTCATTTAAAAAAGTGAAGGTGACTCTGATTTCTTATTGAAGAAACAGCGTTTCGGCAATTTTCATGATTTCAATTTATTGCCGATTGAATACTAACTAATTTTTGTTGATAATATGTTTTTTTTTTTCAGATTATTCCAAGTACCTAAAGAATCGTGATTACCGTTACAGTAAACACCCTGTATAACGTATTGTGATCTATTCGTGTTTGTCGTGTTTTTATTTCAAGCCACGTAGCATTTTATAGTTTCTTGATGGTAATAACAGGTCGTCACTGACGACTCGTCAGTTCGCAGTCTGAGTACATTTGTAACCAAATCAAGACGTTGAAGAGCTGGCTAAAGCTATTTGAAACACGTTGCAAATATTATTCTGTATCTTTTTTCACTTTTATTGTAGATAGTGTCCCTGAACAGTGTATTGTTCCCAAACTCAGCTAAAACTTGAAATTTCACATAAAAGTTAAGTTATGCATATAATAAAATAAATTCATATTAATAGCTTATTAAATTGATATTAAACTGATACTGTTGTGATTTTTATATATGATGTAATAGCCTCAACTATTAAACGTAAATAAGCAATCGCATATTAATAACTGTTTCATAGTGATCTAATATATTTTTCCATGACAATTAACTTTCACGACTAATATTTTTCTTTATATTATAATTATACATGCTTTTGCATTAAAATACTTTGTGCTTAGAATATCGCGAAAATGTTAGGATTTTGAAGAACGTTGCAAATAATAGAAAGCTTGGTTGTTTATCGTGTTAAATTTGTTACACTCGTCATTCCGATATCGTGTACAAAAATATATGTGCGGAATAATGACGTATTATTATATGTATAAGACAACTGACTCCGAAATCAGCAAATTTTCTCTTAATTCAAATAAATAGATACTACAGATATGTATCATACTATAGATAGTACCAATCAATGTGCAAATATATAATTATTTGTTTATCGATTTAGTTACTTATTTATTTATTTATCTAATTTTTCTTTTCATTCAGACCAAGTTAGAAAGCTTCGAAGTAAATATTTCAATTTTTTTTATTAATCACTACTGTTTTAACTACTTTCTTTACATCTGAAATTCTGCGTTGGCACGATAAATTTTGAAAATAAAGCATATTGTAATTTTCAAGTTACAAATATTTTGATTGGAGTTTTTAGTTTCCTTAAAGCAGAAGTTTATACTATTTTAACCGCAAAATTCTTTGTACGTGTATATAACTTTTTATTTAGACAGGCTTTAAAAGTAACCAATATGTTTATTGTATGAAATACTATTTCTGCTTTTGTAAAATCATAAACACTAAGAGTTTGTGTTACAACGATATTTGTCTGTGTAAAGTGTAAAGGGTTTCCTTTTCTCCAATCATATTGTGTTTCACTATTTTATACTGTCTGACTCATGTGGAACGTACTTCACTTACTCTCAACGGTCAGCGGGCATGGTCAACATTTTCATTATTATTGCTTCACTGGTTATACATACATACACGTATACTACAGTCCCGTACAATTTATAGTGTTTTAATGGTAATTTGCTTAAGGAGTCTTCGAACTGTGATGGCTGAAAGGAATTTAATTTCTCGGGAATTTAAAACAAAGCAAGTGCTACACGTATCCTTCTGAAAATTTGTATGTTTATTCTATCATCGTTTAAGAACACAAAAATATTTTTTGTAAGTGAAAATATCCATTTGTCGTAAAATAGGACTACCGTGAAGAGAGCTTCTTGAAAAACATCATTCCCGATAGCTGACATAATATCAGACGTACTTATTCGAAATACAAAATACAAACATATTCTTAATCTGTAAACGTGTGGTTATCGTCTGAACTAGAATAATAAAAAAGTATTGAGAAATAAAGAAATGGAAAGGTTTCAAAGAGATTATTTTCGATTTTAGTAAAAAAAGTGATAGATTTTTTAATCGGAAAGTCTGAATTTTTGAAATATTTGCACAATTCTAATTCAAACATCTACTGAATATGTTTGACAAATTTGGAGTGGATAGGACTTTTAGTTCTTTCGCAATCATGTCTGCCAGTTTCAAAAATGCTGTTTCGAGAAAAACGCGTTTAAAGTTTTAACTAGAGTTTAAGACTATATAAAAAGCGAAATATCACATTTACAGCTAATCTGCTATTCCAGGACCATACAGTACGCCTTCCTCTTTCTCGTAAAAAGAATTTAAGGCCAAATTTTCATTTCTGCGAGTGATCCTCGCCGTTTTTAACTCTGCATGGTACCTTTTCTGGGCGACCAAAATCCGGTTGGTGTCACGTTCCATTGCGAAATTTAAAGCAATAGGACCAATCGCTATGTCTATCGTCTCGAAAATTTTGAGAATAGCTGAGTAGCTTTCATTGAAAATAGCTACAGCTAAGAAATTAGCAAATTGTATTGTTTTTGCTTCGTAATACAAATGCTTCAGTGCAAAATGGCATAGCAAGCCGTTGTAGTTTCACGCTTCCATCGATCATCCAAATATTTTCTTGATGCTATTAATCTCAATTTTTCTTAACGTACTTTGCAAACCACTAATTCACTAATAGCAGAAAATACAGCGACAAATTGTAAGATTCCAACCCTAGCGCCGAACACACGAATTTCTATCTGCTCACAGATTTCCTTTGAAGGCATATACCTCTGCCAATTTTGAAAATTAATCTTAAAACCTCATGGACATATTTTCGAAATATAAAAAAAAAAATTGATATTTTCAACCCGTCACAGTTGAAAGACTCCTTAAATAAAGGAGTCTTACTTATTTAGATAGGAGTCATTCGAACTTATTTATATATTATTTATCACGTATAATTGTAAAACGATTTATATTAATCTTTATCTTCCAAACTTGAATAATTTTTTATTACTTTATCCCAAAATATAAATATGTATAATATTAGAAAAAGGATTACAAGAATTGTCAAAAGTGAAAAGTTTTTTAAATTATAATGAAAAGAAATTGTAATACTAATATTAAATTTTATACTAGTTGACTATAAACGTTCTTTAAACAGTAATTACATACAGGGTAAACCATTTTAATTCATAAATACTATTATTTCGGAAACTACGTTGAATTGGAAACCCTGCTTTTGGGGATTAAATGAAATGGAGCGGGACACTAGTACATGCAGAAGTAAATTCGCTAAGTGCAAGCTTTAAAGTCACTTCAGAGTCAGTTGGATTTTTTGAAATGACACATAGTATGTTATTTTCTACAAATTTCATATGTTGTATGATTTTATTGGAAAATACAATGACAAAACGTAAATGGACATTCCATTTGATGAAATAACGCAAGGATCTCGCACTGATCGCTACGACCTGGAGTAGCGACCATTGAACTCGGAAAACAACCATTCGATGAACTAGCATCTCTGCAAGTGATCCAATAGATTGCCCTGAACATCAATACATGTTGGAATGCGCCTCTTGATGTCTTTTTACTAAAGTGACACATTTAATATCACGCGATCAGTGCTAGTTACTTCAACAAATGGAATGTTCATTTACGTTTCGCCGTTTTATTTTTCAATAAAGTCATGCAACTAATGAGGTCGTTGAATTCGTCTCGATACGCTCTATCATTTTATAAGAAATATATTGTAGTGTTAGATATAAAAATGTAGTTTATTATAATATATATAAGAATTAAAGTTAAGGTAACAGGACTGTACATATACGATTTCGACTCTTAACAACCCAATCAACACTGACCCTTTTTCCGCAGGGAAAGCTATCGCTGGCCCTCGACTTCCTCTCCGCCACACCCTCATAAAACCATCGACGACGCATCGGCCGATCGCCTGATGGTCCTGTTTTTGTCCGTCGTCACTTTCCCTTTTACCGCCTTCTTAAAACTACACGCTAAGTTATAACTATTATTCTTAAAAACTGCAGTCGTTTAAAACTACGATACTACAATATACTATCATTTAAAAAAATCCAACTGAGTTTGAACTAACTAACTAACATTTAGCTAACTTACACCTGTACGTACCAGTGTCTTCCTTCGTTTCATTTAATTCTACAAAAGCAGGTTGTCCAATTCAACGTAGTTTCCGAAATATTAGCATTTATAGACTAAAATGGGTCACCCAGTTCATGCACAATCTGTGACTAATTTTATAAATAATGCTTTTATTATATGGAATATGTTAGTTTAAACGTTATGTCGATTTTCTGTGTATGTAGCTACAGCGGTCTTTGAATTTATTGAATTTGCTCGAATTTATTTAATAAACATTTAATTACACACATATAATTTAGTGTTTCAAGTATTTAGAAGTTTAAACATAGAATTTAACAAACGTTTAAATATGTAGGGTGGGACACCTAAATACAGTAAATTCTCCACAAGTGTCAGTCCGCAAGGAACCTAAACCTTTTTTTTTTTTTAGGGTCCGAAACCACCGCCGAGTTGGAGTGCCTCAGCCCGGGCGCAGGGAATCCGTCTTGCGACATAGGCGTCCCGCGCCCGGCGTTGGATGACCGGTGGCAATAAGGTTAAGTTAGCTTAGGCCCCTCTACTTTTCTCAACTGGGCTTGGGACCAGCTATGGCAGTCGCCCGCAAGTCGGTACGCCCTCCCAGTGGGACTCTGGGTGGCCGCCTTCCATGGGGAGTTAGGCGCAGCACTACATCGCGGTATACTCACTCGCGTGCAGTCACCGCGTATTTGATCGTCCCTGTCTTGTTGCGCACTTCCTATATCTACCCTATCCTATACCCACCCTTGGTATATGTACAAACACATTCACACAATTAAATCCCCTCCCTTGAAATCCCCGCATGCATTAAAACCCCCAAGGTTCGTTCACTCGTTCTCGCACTCAAGGAACCTAAACCTGACACTTGTAGAGTCACGGACTACGTTTTCGAGCCTCGCGCCCGCCTCTGTAGTTTGCCGAACGTAGACAAGGACAACGAATAAAAGATAAGGATGAAACGTGAGTCGACGCAACCAAGCGATTTAAATACCAACTTTTTTTCATCAGAAAAATCTCACCAACATGTTAAAAAAAATTTCAGATGAAAAAAAGTAAAATTAAAGAAATTATATTTTTCTATTATGAATTGTCGAGCCGTGAAATCTCGTAAAAGAAACCGAGTGGTGTAGCGTTACACGCTTGACTGACAGCGAGCGAGATAGCATAGGCGCAGCAATGACGCAGCCTAGGCGTAGAACCATCTATACTGACACTTGTAGAATCCAAACTGACTGACACTTGTAGAGAATTTACTGTACCTCCGCTGTTTATAGATGAAAGAAACTGTTTAGGGCTGTGATAAAATTCATTTAAAGGTAATAAATATTTGTCTTAAGTATTGAATACATATCAATGTTCTCAAATGTAAACATCACCTCATGTTATTTGTTTTGATTAGTATTATTAAGTGTAGAACTAAAGAAATTGAATTCTTAAACTGAATTTTATTTTTATATTTTCTTCAGCACTACTAACAAGTTGGACATATGAAGTGTAACTCTCAAATTTTGATGAAAGTTTGCAGATCGACAGAGAATCGAAATTTGTATAGCCAGATTTAATTCTAGGTGTAGAAACATAATAATTTATGAGATATTTAACAATAAAGATTTAATTTAGTGGGTGGTGAGAGGGACAACATTAGAAGCAAGTGGTTAAATCAAGCAGATCGCTGGCATAGTGGCTTTAGTCTGGTAAACCAAAGGTTCCCTGGTTCGAATTTATATTGGAATAAAATTTGCTTTTCCCTATTAACACTCTTTTAATTTAACTTCCGTATTACGTTGTTTAGCAACCTTTTTAATACATAACAATATGCAGAAATATTTTTTATAATTTCATATTATAGGGTAACTGTACCTAATATAGAATCTCGGCAAATAAATAACAAAATTAATCGGCAATAGTGTAAGGTATTTCATTAACAACAAAAGACAATTATATTCAAATTTGAGCTTTAGTTACAAGTCTATCGTTAAACGCTAAGTTGATTGTTATTTGAAAGCGTATAAAAGTTTTTCAGAGGCGAGTTAAATAATACAAGTTTTTAGTGAAGATAAGGTAAAAAAATATTACTTTTGCATGATTTATCATTAAACATGTTTGTTGTTAAGTCTTCAAAAGAAATTTATCGTTAAACTTTCTTTTCTTCCTAGTGTAATTATTATTTTTATGAACACCTTGAGTGTACGTAATATGGAACATGTTCCATATTAATATTATATAGTATTACATAATTTTATGCTATTATGATTATTATTGTGTATATAATAGATGAAAGTTATAGCACCAAAAATTAAAAGAAAATCTTGGGATAAGTTTCCAGAAAAACGGAAGATATTTCTTTATTTGTCTTTTTTATTTATACAAATATTCATTTTTCATAGTAAACATAAAGTTTTTTGAGATTTCTTTACAAATTTCCTAGGTGTTCCATATTAGGTACCATTTTTTCAACTCACCACGTTTGACTTTCTTTATATTTTTTACCATGACTTCAAGACACTTCATAGGACCATGTTTTTTTTTAGAAGTGCAATGGTGCATCTGCAATCAACAATTGTATTATTTTTTAAATGGAAATGCATACCTTTTTTTTACACAAATAGATTCCTCTCGCCATTCTACGTAAAAAAGTATTGAGATATAGTGGTGGAAAAATGATTAGTTATCGAGATACTTTTAAGACCAGAGGACTTAAATCGTGTGAGCGGGGTGGCCAAGATATTGAGGTACTGAAGTACGTAGAAATAACCAGAGATCACCTTAACTCTGCAATGAAAATAATTTAGAAACGTTATATGAAATGTGTACAGTGTAATGGAGAAGTGTTCGAACATCTTCCTTGATAAAGAGAATTTTTCAAAATATCTCGATAACTAATCATATTTTTCAAAATATCTCGATAACTAATCATATTTTTCACAATACCTGGATAACTAATCATATTTTTCACAATACCTGGATAACTAATCATTTTTCCATCATTATACCTCAATACCTTTTTACGTAGAATGACGAGAGAAATCTATCTGTGTAAAGAAAAGTTTACAGTTTTATTTAAAAAAATAATGCAATTGATGATTGCACATGCACCATTGCACTTCTAAAAAAAACATAGTCATACGGATATAGCGTTCTTTGAACCATTCACCTTCCTCCTTTGATATTTTTCTGTAACTATTGAATTTACATATCACAAAAAACCAAATGTGACTTTGAAAGTAGAAACATTTCTCTATTTAATGAGATTAATATTAATAATGTATGTCGATTCCAAGTACTAATTTACCTTGCTTGAAAATTGGCCACTGTTACAAGGTTACGTTGCAAAACGAACATTCAGGTATTGTTTAAAATAAAAGGCTGCTATAGTCACAGAAACGATGAATATTAGCTAACCGCATCATTAAAAAGTGGCAATACCATACGAAGTCAAATCGCCCCTTTTTTATTTAAAAAAATTAATGTGGCCGGAATTACTCCGCTTTCCCCTACTATATTTTCAACTGGCTACGTTGGACGGTTTTACATTTTTTACCATGAGTTCAAGATACTTAAACTGGCATAGTTAACTATTAACATATGAATATCTATTAATTTTGCCATGTTTTAACGTTAGTTTCATTGGAAAAAAGCATGTCTCTATGTTTAACAAGCTTTCAAAATCAGGTGTTCCATATTATACATATAGGTGCAGTTATCCTACATATGCATCGCATTCTCATGGATGGTATTTATTGTGAAAGCAATCGAATCAAAAATATCATTAATCTTATCTTTTTAGTAGATTGGACTTCGATACAAAATATTAATATACTTAAAATAGAAGAGAGGGTACGAATATGGGATATTCGTTTTATTTTTTGACCTAAAGAGTCTCAGTTTTGACCTAAACGAATAACTTTGGGGAATATCTTTTGATTCTTTTACTTTTTCTAAATCAAGGCAAAATCGGACAAGTAAAAATTCAGGTACTAGTATGAGAAAGTGTTACTTTGAAGGAAATAAGTTATGAAACTGCGTTAAAGCGTGAATAAAAAAGTTTCAATAACGTACAAGTGTCAAATATAACAAGACGATCACAATGTATTTAGTTTTACAATAATAACATATGCAAATTTTGCTCTCTGACCAAATTTTTTCAGCGTAACAGCTTTGATAGGCTCTGTCGTATTTTCTTGGAAATAATTCTTTCTAAGGCATTTCTTTTCTTCATTTAACTTTGTACTTGGCGTCTGAAAGAATGATTAGGATCCATTTTATTATTCAGTAATAAATTTTTAAATATTGTAGTAATATGAGATAGTCTCGTATTGTTACCAATCAACTATCTCATATTGCTACCAACTCGCCATTTTACTTTCTGTCCTTATACCACTATCAAAAACACCATACAGGCTGCTTCAGAAATAGGTGGCCAAACTTTGATGTCGTATTCTACCCTCTCTAAGGATGAAAAAAGATCATACAACCATAGGTTCGGAAACTCTTCCGTTTCTAAACGGTTTTTTATCAAACGTTTAGATAGAAACTGATTTACTACGACATAAGTTGCCTTCAATATCAGCACGACTTGCTTTATTACAATATTCACTTCTAACAGAAAAAAGTGTTGACAATGCTTATAATTCTACATGTGACAGCTGGTCATGTAAAATTTCGAGATGAACAATAAGTGTTTATACGTGGAGAAGGAGGAGTTCCCGCAATTTTTTTTCATCCTTTGGGACAGTAGAATACGATATCAAAGTTTAGCCACCTATTTTTGAAGCACCCTGTATATTTCAAATCTTCCTTAATATTCTCAAACTACGATCATTATAGAATAACTTATCTTCTTTGTTTCTTTGAAAATCACAAAATAAACCAACGTAAATTCCATTTCAATGTGCACACGTAAAAACTTTCCGTTACAAAAGCGTGCATTAAACGAAAGAACGACAATGAATGATAATGGCTGTTATGGGAAGGCGTTATAGTCTTCATAATAATTAATTTCCTACCATTGTCAAAAAATGTCGGTACGATGTATAGATAAAAACCTTAGTATCTCATGTTTCTATCTTATCTCATATTCGTATCCTCTCCTCTTACAAAATATACAACAATGTAATAAAATATAATACAAATATCAATACAATATTAATACAAAAATATTTAACCGCTTACATTTACAATCTTTTATTACATGTGTCGCATTCTAGTCGGTGATACATGTCATACAAACAATCAAAACAGAAATACAATATTTCATACATCATGAACATTTTATTATAGTTAGTCCTTAACACTCTTACCTGAATAACTTCTAAAGTGTGTGTTAAGGATACTCAAATTTAGACCAGGTTTACGATACGGACGCGACTCTGCTATTTTTGAGATTAAGGTTTGAATACGCGTTTAATGTTTCGTTCGTTAGTTACTTCTTATTGTCAGGAGGACTCCAAACCTCTCGTAAAAGCGGAGAATTTGGAGTTTCTTCGTGCATCTCAATAGCAATTGACGTATCATAAACCCACGAGAGCTGAGGCACATGCGAGCGAGCGACTGGTACCGTTACCCTGGGTCTTTCCCAGAAGCTCAGGTGACGCATACCTCACCCAGAACACCCCTTCTCTAAGGGTGAGCGATTGGCGTCGGGAGTCGACCAAGGCCCTAACTTGATTGGGAGTTTTGGCCCCCCACCCAAATCTCACCCCCGTCCAGGGACCCAAATGGATGGACAAAAACCGTATAAAGGGACTGGGATGACAGACAAAGAGACATTGTTGTAAGAACACATTAGTGAAACATAGAATTCTGAACTCTGGTACGAACGATTACACGAATTTTGAACCTCAGGACATTGGACTCGCACACATTTAACATTTAAGAACTCAGTTACATTGCATTACTGTTACATAACAAACTGTGTTGCAAATAAAGAGTTATTTGCTATATAATCAGGCTTCATGAACATTGTGGGAGGCAACAGTGTGCATTGGTTGAGAAATTGTTATATGTTACAAAAATTAGATGATTACGAGAAGAGCAGTGCGTAACGTATGTACATACTTTCTTTGTATTATATCATAGATGGAGGTGGTTCGGAAATTTAAACGTCAGTTTCGTTTTCTTAATAGAATGTGGTATTTTTTGACAAAATTCTAAAAAATGTTTAATTCTGAATAAAAAAGTGTTAATAATTATTGGTCCTACATCTGATACTGAAGAAGATATTTCAAGAGTGCTCTTACCTCGTTAATTATTAATTACTAGATTTACTGATATTGAATTTCTAATTTGATGCTACACAAATAAAATTTTTCTATACATGAAGCAAAATATCTCGTTAAATATTGGATTTAGGAGCAATAATTGTTAACATTTTTTATTCAGAGTTTAACATTTTTTCGAATTTTGTCACGAAAAATACAGTATTTCATTTAAAAAAAATGAAGTTGACCTTCAAATCTCCGAACTGCCTCCATCTACAAAGAAAGTACATATGTTTCATAATGGTTTCATATGGTTCATAATATAACTTTTGTATACAACAATTTTTCAACCAATGCGCAGTTTCGGAGTTATTCAGGTAAACAAGTCAGCTAGTCAACCCAGTATGTACAGCGTGTCTATAAAAAACTGTATCCTTTTCAAAAATTTATTCTCGGCCCGATGATGTGGTGCAAGGATGCTTTCTATCACAAAAGTAAAGATCTCTTCAAATTTCTAAGTTGGTATACGTTACAAAGAATCGATATGTGCACTCTTCATGAAAAAAACAAAATGAAAATTGCGTTGAAGTGTGATAACAGACGTCGTTTTCGCATATTCTACTACACGAAATGCCTTTTGTTGTTTAGTTGGCGCCATTTTGCAAAAACCAATACGCATGCGCACGGATGGTATGTGAAGTGAAACTTTCGCAGTTGAGTTGCAACCAGTGCTTGTTCCATGTCTCTCCGCATACTGATTACCTTGAGGAAAGTAAAAGGAATAGGTACATTCTTTTATGGTATAAAAGAACTATATAATTGTAAAATACGTAGTGATGTAAGCAAATTTCAATTTATGAACAACAAGTAATAATTTTGTATTAATTTTATCATTGAATCTGTATATTATAAATTGATTTTTAACTTAAGAGTTAAAAGTAGCGACCTAAATTTTGCAGAAATATTCTCTATAAGTTAAACAAATAAGTAGAAATTGTCTATGACGTCTGATGAAGCCTATGAATAATTTTACATTATCCCATGGATAATCACACGTTCAATCGCAGACAACAGAAAAAGGACTGCATATTTGATGCGAACATCTTTTCCAAAATTCTCTAAAAATATACTATTGTTAGTTAATATTTAACCACCATATGTTATGTGGGAAATATAAAAATACGATATCTATTCTTTATAGCACCAAAGAAGGGAATCAAAGGTAACTGAAAAAATTCATATTTGAAAAATAAACATAACCTTGAAATCCTTTTTACGTCTTTACTTGTATAAACTCTTTACAGTAGTCTGACCCTCTCTATAATACTTTTATCATCGATCTTTATTTTATTTATTTATTTATAATTAATATCATTATTAATCTTTGTCTACGACATTTTTTATAATAAAATTTACCGTAATATTATCCTATCCTGCATACAATAGGGTAATATTAAAATGCACAAAAAAAGACTGTCGAAACTGTGCGATAAATCATAATTCATGCTTTTTAAGTTTCTAATTTGGCTTATAAACGATAAATTGTCCTGACTGTGTAGGTTAAAGTTTCTTTAAATTCAAAAGATATTGCGAAAGAGTTATAATAACTTTCGAACGAGAAACAGTTGAAAAAACTTATTTCGCAGACTCTAGTTGCATATTCAAGAGACAGAGTTATACGATGATCGAACATGAGACTGGTTTCATTTCAGTTTATGAGATTGTTGTTGATATGGAAGCCAATAATAATGTTCAAAATAAAATTCGGTATTCTACGAAAGCATAGTATCGTAAAGTGAACTTATTTTTCTTGCAAATTCATTTTCTTCTTCTGACTATACTTACATTTCATTTCAAACGGCACTAAAATACGTGACATTGTAACAAAAAGTTAATTGTTCTATTGACTGTCTTTTGAGAAATTTTTTCGCGTTTCATTATTATTTATTTCAAGAAAAAT
>NW_017101081.1:102930-116123 GCF_001263275.1 Habropoda laboriosa
TATTCTAAATATTAAATATTTAAAAAATTTTTAGAATTATTAATGTGTTGTATTTTGTTTTCATGAGTGTATATGTATGTACGAACAATACAGGACTAAAAATGCAAAGATAAAAAATGGACAGTAAATAATTAATGTAATGTATAATATGAATACGTATTAGATGATTTTCACAGTTCTGAAGTGTACACACAAAATCATGGAATATAAGAGTCAGAATTAAAATCCATCTTTTTTATTATTAAAAATATCGGGAAGAATTTAAACAGAAATCAAATAGTTTTAACGTACTAGTTTTTTTAAAATTGTTAAAGTATGAACATTGTACGAATAAAATCGCATATTCGTTTCTAAGTAGAATTATGTATAAAATAGAAAGATTCAAATTCATTTATAACATTGACGATAATTTAATGACATTTGTTATCAGTTGTAGCTTATTTTTCTGTAAATTAAAATCGTGATGCAATCATCCAATTTAGTAATGAAATACGAAACATGAATCATCGAAATTCATGTAAAAAATATTCTAATTTTGCACAAGACAAGCACATAACTTCGTTCTGATAAATAACTATTTTAGAAATAATATTCAAATATTCATTCGTAGTTTCTGATAACCACAACAGCGAAGAAAACAATTATTGACCATTTTAACAATTTTATTCCTACACATTCGTACTATTCAATATGAATGCAAATTCAATTTCCAACAACAATAATTATTCTACGTTTAGGTCAATTTTCTCACGCAATTTTACAGTTGATCGAATTATAAAATTTTTAGTTTCAATTGAACAGGTACTGTTTAATGTTTCTCTTCAAACACCTTTCAGTTTACCTGTGTACATAGAGTTTTACTAAAATATAATAGTTCCCGCTGAACGATCAACCCGTAAAAAAAGCCCTTGAAGAAAATAGGAACATCGAAGCTGACACGGTCCTGTGGAAGTACTTGCAATACGATAATATGCTTGTGAACGCAAAACAAGAAGTCAAGCAAGGACATTCGGTCCTCCGAATCAGGAATGTAAACCTGGTCTGGGATGGCTGAACCAGGTCATTAGTGTCGGCCAGGTATAAACAATAAAAATGGAACCGTAAAACCTGGTGGAAAGTTAATGAAAGCTAAGTTCAGGAAAGCTGATACTTTAGTGTCTCCAGCCATGTTGTTGAGTTAGATGACTGCCATAATTTGTGCAGGATAATACATACATTCATGTACTTTTGAATTTGCGGCGAAAGAAACAGAAAAATGTTAAACGCTTCTGGACACGTAAATTTTTATTTTAAGATTATCAATATGTAAACAACCTTCTCCGACAACTAAGTCTAGAAAACAACTCTGGGTTTAAGAATTTTGTAAGAATGTCTAAAGTGATTTTGAAATTTCGTTAAAAACGTCGGTACGAAAATACAAAGAAAAGATACTAAATTTCGTGCAGCAATTTCTGCTCTGCGAAAAATTACATTCAATGTTACAATTATAGAAATATGGATTATTTTATGCAATCTTTGTTGAAGTAATTATTTATTTATTATGAATAAAACAATTTTATGGTGAAAATGAAAATACGTTCATATAATTTGTAGTACATGTGTAAAGGATACAATTTTATTGTATAGATACTTAAACATACAATTGGATGAAAACATCTTGCAAAAGAAGGCGGTGCGCATGAACAGTTGTAATTGTCTATGCTTGGAGGAAAATTGATACGATTTACGTTATAAAAACCTCCCTATCATTGGTTAACTTGGCTGCAAACTATGGGAATTTTATCATCTTTTCATACACAGGTGCTCGTAAATTGGTGATGTATTAAGGAATGTATTTTTATAGCGTCTTTACTACTGGTGATGCTTCGGCTTTGGCAAATTAACCATGTGCAGTTTTGCGACCTCCTAATAAAATTATTTATTTGTCTGTTAAAATACATATCACACGGCTGACAGAGCGGGGTAAATTTTAGGAGAATAATGCACAATGTGCAAGTCGAAATTTGATTTTCGTCGGTAAAAATTTTGTCGTATTTATGTTTCACAGCATATGTTGTACAAACTTATGTTTAAACTGTTTTTGTGATAAATTTCATCCAATTATATGTTCAAGAACATAATAAATCTGTATTGTTTTATACTTTAAACACAGGTACATATTTTTACTTTCACCATAAAACTGTTTTATTAATAATAAGTCAATAAATACTTTACTAAAATTGCATAAAATAATCCATATCTCCATAATTGTAATATTGAATGCAATTTTTCTTCTGAACAAAAAATGTCCGCAACGGAATTTAAACCTGGGATTAAAAATTTAAAGTCTTCTACATCTGCCATGCCGCTACGCCACAGCGGCTGTTGAATGTAGCGTTCCACTACTGCAATACAGTATATTCTCCACAAGTGTCAGTCCGCAAGGAAGCTAAACCTGACACTTGAAGAGTCAGGGAGTACGTTTTCGAGCCTCGCGCTCGCCTTTGTAGTTTGCCGAACGTAGACAAGGACAGTGAATAAAAGATAAGGATAAAACGTGAGTCGAAGCAACCAAGCGATTTAAATACCAACTTTTTTAATTTTACGTTTTTTTATCCCGAAATTTTTCTTAACATATTGATGAGATTTTTCTGATGAAAATGACATCAAACACGACATAATTTGAACAACATGTCACGCCAGACAGTGAACGTGTTAATAAGTAAATGTTGTTCAAATTATTGTAGCGTTACACGCTTGACTGACAGCGAGCGAGATAACATAGGCGCAGCAATGACGCAGCCTAGGCGTAGGACCATCTATACTGACACTTGTAGAATCCAAACTGACTGACACTTGTAGAGAATTTACTGTATATCGGACTATGCAATTTTTCCAAACTTGTCGCATGCTTTTCTCAAAATTGTCTAAATATCTGCGGCTAAAATTGCAGATACGCGTATTGTAGATATGTATATGTATGTACATGGTTTTCGCGGTAGATATACTGTACCAGCATTTTTCTAGCAAATGGTAAGTATTTGAAAAAAGTGAAAGAGGAAAAAGTTTTAATGTTTTTTATAGCCAACATGATAGTGTACGCCAATTTTTTATTTTTGCAATATTTGTTAGGTGTGATTAGGTGATTAACGGGTAGTTAACGAAGGTGATCTTCAGTTTTTTAAATGAGAACTATATGTTTTTTTATATATTATGAAAGAGATTGTCGTGATGAATTCAACCATATAAGCTACCATGATCTTCAAAGTCAGACATGGTCAGGAATGAAAGAAATAAATTGAATATTTCGTAATGTTATATTTACTAGTATGTTGTATTGATAAGACTATATATCGTGTTCAATGTAACTTCCATTGTCTGTTTCAATGTGTATTTATATTTTCCACGAAACAAACGTATTCCTGATTCTACCTGTGTAGTTTCAATATTCTTCAACGAAACAGTAAGGATCATTCCTTTTGTTACAATTTCGTCAACTATAGCTATGAAACTTAAAGTGTTCAATAATATCCAATCATCATGTATCGTTATTTCATGGAGGAAAAAGGTGATATGTTATGTATTTTTTACAAGTGTCATGAAAATAAGAAGCAAAGTAAATTAATGTACAGAGAAAGATATCCGGCAGCACTGACCTTGTCTGACCTTGACCTTGACCATATGGACCATGATAGTCATATGGTTGAATTTTTCTTGACAGTCTTCTTCATAACACAAATAAACCTATAGCATTCCATTTAAAAAACTGAAAGTTACATTGCAAAAATAAAAAATTGGCTTACGTTATCATGTTGGCTATAAAAAGCATTAAAACTTTTGCCTCTTTCACTTTTTTCAAATACTTATCATTTGCGAAGAAACACTGATATAATATACCGCGAACACCCTGTAGACCTATCACCCCCCCTCCAAATTTCATTGAAATCAGTGAGGGCCACATCTGACGCTCCCCTTGTGGGATGCGCAGGTAACTCTGAAATACAAATTCTTCCAGATTCTGTGACTTTCTCTAAAACGAGATGACTAAATGCGACACCTCTTTGAATTTGTATCAATGAACGGTATCATACCAGAGATAAAAAAAAAACTATTTATTCACCTGCAGAAGAACTATTTATGTCACATACACATATTGTCCTACTCCATATCAAACAACTTTTGTAAGGATATTTTTTGATATTTTCAGTTCCTTATGAAATATTCCAATTAAAACAAAAACCCTGTAGACTTTGTTCCTATTCTCTTGTTTTCCATTTCAACAAGAGACAAAATACAGGCCATGTTCGTCTATAGACTGTCTGCGGACACTACAAAACTCCGCGGACTGTCTGCATTGTCTGTATACGTATAGGGTGATTCCAGCATAAATTAACCAGGTTATAACTCCGTTCCAAGTGAAGTTAGACAAAAATCGTAGAGGAAAATTTTGCACGGTTTATCTGTAAATGTTTCTTTTATGAGAAAAACACAAAAACATTATTTACTTATTGTCAGACTCGAAATATAATACGTATTTATGTATGCACAGAGTGTCTCACCTGATTTTGACATCTTCATTTTCTCGCTATTATTACTCGTAGCGAAAAATGTTTCGGATGAAAGTTGAACGGTGTCGAGGGGGGCATATTCTGGTGTTATTAGTTCTTTCATGAGTGGACGCGTAAAGGTCATATGAAGGTTAACTTTGTTCCTTTAAACGGAATTATGTATTCTTTAATACATCAATCGATGCAGCTCGACATTCTCTATAAGAAAGTATTAACTTATTTATGTCGAAAAGTTAATAGTTTCGAAGATATTTCAATTCAAATAATTCCAAGACACCATTACTCTCTTACTAAGATGTTAGCTTTATTTACAGAAAAGGTTCAACATGACGACTATTAACATCACGGCATTTTTGAATCGATAAAGTAATGATTGTCCTACATTGTTTAATGTATCGGATGATATCTTGCCACATTCAACGATAATACGTTGCTTCATATCAGCCACTGTAGTTGGAGCTTCAGCATAAACTTTTTTCTTGAAATGGCCCCAAAAGAAAAAGTCAAGGGGCGTTCAATCAGGTGATCATGCTATCAAACGATTCGGAAGCTAACATCTTATTGTTAGTAAGAGAGTAATGGTGTCTTGGAATTATTTGAATTGGAATATCTTCTAAACTGTTAACTTTTCGACATAAATAGGTTAATACTTTCTTATAGAGAATGTCGAGCTGCATCGATTGATGTATTAAAGAATACATAATTCCATTTAAAAGAACAAAATTGACCTTCATATGATCTTTACGCATCCACTCATGAAAGAACTGATAACACCAGAATATGTCCCCCTCGACACCATTCAACTTTTATATGAAACATTTTTCGCTATGAGTAATAATAGCGAGAAAATCAAGATGTCAAAATCAGGTGAGGCCCTGTACATAAACTTAATACGTTTACACTTTTAGCTGAACTCCTAATTTTTTACTTATACTTATAAGAGAGTATAAAAATTATTATAATACGGGAACAAGGTTAAATAAGGCACATGTTTATATGAATTTTTTTCATTGTTTTCCTATCCCTCGCCCACAACGGGTAATTGGTATATGTATAATATTTTGACGCCCCTCTCTTACTTCCGGGAAACCCTCGAAAGACGTTGGCGGTTTCCACGAGGCAAAGTCTGCTTCACGCGAGCACGTGACTGGGTCCTTATTTGACCCAGCCCTTAGCGCGTCGTAAGGGTACCAAGTCGTTGGGACTGGACCTTGGCGCATACCTCTCGGTCTGCGGGTCATAAAACAGCGCCAGTCCCAACGCTCGTTCTAAAATACTCTTATACTAGACAGTTTTTCATGCATTCAAGATACTGTTCAGATGAATTTCTGGCATGTAAATTTATTCTCTTTCGACAGTAAAAGTAGGAAAGTGATGGGTGAATTGAGGATTCCTAATGAAGGGAAACAGGAATTGATGATTGGTTGGCTTATTTCTAAATCTCTCCTAGGAATTTGGGGATAGGGAAGGCGTGGAGGTGCGTTAATGGGAGGATTTCCCGTGACTGCAGGCAGGTAGACTGTAATTGGGGTGCGCGACGCTCCATTATACAGAAATTGAAGAAAGAAGTTTATGATAAGGT
This sequence comes from Habropoda laboriosa, assembly GCF_001263275.1. Lineage (NCBI taxonomy): Eukaryota > Metazoa > Arthropoda > Insecta > Hymenoptera > Apidae > Habropoda > Habropoda laboriosa. The sequence goes on from NW_017101081.1 coordinate 109,060, forward strand.
ATCGATGATCACGAAATGGGACTTTTTTAATTAAGTGCTTACCGTCCTGTCGTCAATAGTTTATTGTGTCGCTAAGTGTTAATGCGACTCATTTGCGACAATGCGATTGTTGTATTTTTGTACCGTTTGGTTCGGAAAAAGCAATGATTTTTAATTTAGAAAGATTTTTGAATATGAAGGGCTTTGGCTATCTCAAGAGGTGTGAAGGCATAATGTCTAATGAAGGCCTATTGGAAATTCCGTACGAAACTTTCAATTTCCAAAAATTTTTGAAATAGGTATTATATAACACATTTTATGTAATAATCAATTATTTAACGATGTGAAATCGGTAAATGAAATAATTGTACCCTACACATACAACAATTTAAGGAAGATTAATTTTTATATTTCCCGAAACCTTCACACATATTTAGTTTCTATTCCCTTCTCTTTTAAATTATCAGTATATTTTTATCCAAAGGTGCCATTTTTAATTTTTGATATTATGAAGTATAGAAATAATTGAAACTTAGCAAGGCGCAGTACAGATTGTAAGCAAGCGTTATAAAGGGTAAAATTTCTATTACAATACAGTACAGTAAATCTTTCAATGTAAACAACACAAAACGAGTCCGTTATGACTAATACCGCGTTTGTTCGAAATCAGGAAAACGCAAATCCGTCAGAGTGGGGACCGTGCATAAAAGTTAACGTATCCCACGGTTCGACATCATTCGACGAATGTTCACCACAGACAGTAGTCAGAGTGGGTTTGATTAGATTCGTGAAAGTTGTTCTTTAATCAACCGTAATCATCGATCAACTGTTCCATTCATTTGTCGACGGCCAAAAAATCTCGGAAGATGCTGCGCCTGTGAGTACATTGCAAAATTCAACAGAATTTCTATGTAATTATATACCATTAAGTCCGTGAGGATAAATGTAACGATTGTTATAGTAATGATAGGTACGATAATCAGGAAGTACTGAAATGTGTTTTCTAGTGCCTTGACATGCTAAACGTGTTTCATTAATTTTTTCGTAATAATTAGGTTATGGTGTTTCTGCAATGATTTCTGGCACGATAATGAATTGACGTTTTTCTTCCTTCGTTTATTTTCTGCATTACAGAAAATTATTCGATATTAATTAGGAAATTTGAATTTAACTTAGATTTATTTGACTTTTAAATTTGTTTTAGTATGTCTTAATATGTTTTTAACAATACTTCTCGCATCGACGATAATATCAATGAAAACAACATAAAAATGCCTACATGGGTTAGGTTTAATTTAGGTATCTATAGAAAATGTAAATTTATATAATAACAAAATTTAAAGCAAAATGCTAACACGTTTAAAAATATTTTTTGTTTCTTTTTTGTTTAATAATAAATTACTATACATAAATTATTTGCATTGTTTCTTGATAAGCTATCTAAAACGCCTACTTTTATTACAGAAAACTTTTTATCGACAGTAGATAAGTAATAGATTCTAACCGTACAATCAGTAAATCATGTTCACTTTCTAGGAGCAATTAAACTCTACACCACTTTCTTTCCGATAGTGCATGATTGCTTCCGTGCACGTAATGTATCATTATGTATATCTAAGCATGAATTATTAGTAAGAATTGTACGACTCAATTAAATTAGCGAATGATAACAAACTGTATTTTCGAAGAATTTTTAGTAAATTGCTATTACCTTTTTCATATAGATATATGTGTAACGAATACATGCAAATTTTACTGTAAATTTTTTTAAATGTATATTAAGATATGAACTCGTCACGCAAATATAAAATTTGTACTTATGTTTATAAATCATGCGAATAATGTGTCGGTTAATGGAATGTGCTATGATAAATTTTGTCTCGTATTTGATAATGCCTAATTTTAAACAACTAAACGAATAGATAATAGACAACTAAGTACATCTATCTGCCTCAGTGATGAAATTTGTTAATCATATTTACTTCTGATTAAAGAACAAAGTTTGTAAAATTAATACTATTATATTCCAATCACGTTATAGTACTACGCCATCACTTGTTAGAAGCAGATTATTATCTTATTGCTGTAATTGAACCTTCTGATTACTGTGGGAGTTTTATCCACCTACCTTCTTATTACTGTGGGCAATCATCTTTCATGTATGGTGTCCAATGTAAATTTATTAAAGATTCTCCTCCTTTCTACTATTCTACTTGTAATAATTTCAGGATTCAATTTTGCCAGTACATTCTGTATATTACACTGCGCTAAAAAACGAAATGTGAAACATTGCATAAATTTTATAAAATAGTATTTAATTAGTAAACTTGCTTGTGTTTTCAAAAAGTTTCCGTTTTGCAAACATTTTACTATTAGGAATAATTACTTTCATCTATGAACACAAAATATTCAAAAATTCAGATGACACTTTAATATTTTGTCACTGCCTTTTTGCAGGTAGCTGTGTTTATCCAATAACATAGAATTTCGTTGAAAATTTAAATTGATTTTTCGAAGGGCGATTTCTGTGATTTTTTAAGCCGTAATCCAGTTCTGAGCGTACTATACATAGGGGAGACTGGGGCTAGTAGGGCAGTTTTTCAGTTTTCGATTTTTAATAAATTATGTGAGCGAAATATCATTATAACGGTTATTGTACTTGGTAAGACATATTTGACTACCTGATGAAATTATTAAAATTGACTTATTGTTTTAACAATTAAGGTATGTTAACGTTTTTTCTAACACCTTGCAAGCTGATCAACGAGCCCCATGGCCGGGGTAGGTAGACTTACAGTATGGGGTAGGTTGACTATAGCTCAACAATCGGTTAAGAAAATGTTATTTGCAATTTATTTTAGTGGTAATAAAGTAACATAATGTCAATAAACTTGTTTTATTATAAAAGATTACTTATCCTTCTCTTATATTTTAGTAATAAACTAAAAATTTTTTCCAACAAATTAAACATAAATTATAACATATTTATAAGTTAATCAGTTTTAAACAAAACATGGAAATCGCTATTTCAACATCAAAATTACAAGTTAAACCTTTATAGTAGCAACAAAAACTTAGAGAATTATAGAAACATAAATATAAACATATACCTATAGTTCTTCTGTGACCTAACTTTATAAATAAGTTGTTGACTAACTTTCAGTAACGAAAAGTTAGTATAAACTGATACATTATAATAAAGAATTAGTTGACCAGCTAGTCATGTAACCCCGGACGTTAGTCAACTAGCCCCGAACGATCATTTTGACTTCAATACTCTACATAACCTTAAATTATTTATGTATGAAAAAAAAACTGTTCCAATAGGTCGTCTAATGAACAAACTTTAAAATATTCCTTTAACATTTATGCTATTATAACTACATAGAGCGTGAAAACATAAAATTTTCAAGAAAAGATATTTACTTAGGAGCCAATTTTTCGATAAACGCTGATAAAAGTGAAACAACGTACGGTCACGGCGTCAAAGAAGGATGAATGGCATTGTAGAAGTGACTTGCCTCTACAGTAAATTTTTCCGCGGTATAGCATACGTCGGTGCAATCAACTGTTATCGATGGAGGTAGATGTTCGGAATTACCGACTGTTATCTCTTTTCGGTTCATTAGCATCTTGAGTGCATCGGAGACGAGAGTAAGAAACCTTTTCATATTATTTTCATTTTGGAGATTAGGTAGAGTTATTATTTATTAAACAATATTTCCAAAGGTTGAATTTTTCGATGTAAAATGGCATTTTAACAATTTAAACTGACCACACGCCGAAACGTGTTAGTTTTCGTCAAAAAATCCAAAATGTGCTATTCTTCCTGGCGAAACAATATAATGTATTACTTTTCGCGGAAGAAGACCAAATATGCTAATATTCGTAAAAAACAATGAAATGTGCTTCTTTACGTAGCAAACTGACATGTATTGTTCTTCATAAAATAAATGAAACGTGTTACTTACAATTAGTCATTTTTTCTTACTTTTGTTACTTGATGTGAAGGTCAGTTGTCGGAGTGGCGCGTGAATCGCCTGGCGCTGTGGGTAAAACAGGATAACAGATAGGAATGGTTCGGACGAACCGGTGTATAGTTAACACCGAGAGCCGAAGGTTAGGGTTTTCGTGGATAAACCGGTGAATAGCTAACATCGGAAACCACTTGGTTAAAGGTTTGAGGACCTCGTACGTTGTAATTGTTGATATATCTCGAGCAATAAAGATATATTTATGTGGATTTTCTTTGGCTGTTACTAATACTTACTCAGGATGGGTTGATTGAAATAAACGAATATAACTTAGCAATACTACATTCTGATATAAATAAAAGTTACAAGTTACAATGATTATAAATAATGAATTCATCAATTCTCGATTTAACGAGAATATTCCTTCTCGACTTTACACGATGAGACCGCGGACAAGTCTTAGACAGTATTGTCTTGTTGACAGTTACGTGGAGTATAAAATAATAAAATGCTTAAAAGAGACTGCAAGCTGAATTTGCTTCGTGTCATCGTTTGGACTAGCAGAGTAACGATCTAATTTGAAGGTTAAGGGGAAAAAACAAGGAATGTTACAAAACAGTTTTATTCAGAAAATTAGATTTTAATCATTTTAGTCTACTAGTAGAGAAGTAACATTCAATGAATTTAACCGTACTATTTATAAATAACTAAATAAATCTCTCCATCATTTTGAAAAGCTTATTTTATAGGTTAAAGTTCAAACAATCCAACGGTAGTATTTTTCAAATTGTCTATGGGTGGAAGCAGCATGAAATCAGCTGTTAAAAATTTTACAGCGATTATTGTTATATTTGTTAACAACAATTAAAATTGTATATACATACTCGGAAATAGCATTTCTTTATCTTTAAAATGAGCCAAAATCGAAGCATTACTTTAAAACAAAATCAAAATATTACGGTTAAAGTGATGTCATGCCGGCTGGTTTCGTCTATTTTTTCAAAAGTTTAACATTAAAATTTCGAATACCGCTGAGATAGAAAGCTAAAATTTTACAAATCCTGTGAGTTTGAACAAAATCGGTGATTATTTACCGCGATTCTGCGTGATTTGACGTGGAATAGCTCGTACGTAACACTTTTAGTAGGAGCGGAAGTAATTTAGATGTTCATTACACGTGAAACACCCTGTATATTAATTACCGATTATTTTCTACATTAAGGGAACTTATGTTCAATAGTTGTTATTTTAGTATCTTTTATACACCTACACAATTTTCAGGATGCGATTGGACTGAAATTAATGTTTCAATATGTAAAAGAAAACCAAAATCTATACAGCCAAGACGTTTTGTGCATATTTCATCAGACATAACTTAGAAGTTACATATACAGGGTGTCTGTTTTATCTCAATACAGTGGAATATCTTTTAAGGAAGCGATGTTACGAAACAAAATGTTTTAACAAAAGTTGTTTGGTATGGAGGGGGACGTTATGTGGTGTAAATATTTTTTTTCTTCCTGGTATGATGGGGGAGATTTCATAGTCAGTTTAATTTTTTTTAAATGGAATGCTATATTTTTTTATACATAATATGACAGTGTATGTTATGACGAGTTCAACGAGTACAATAATGGAGGACATGCGGAGACGGTACCCATAGAAAGAAGTTTTCAATTATTCAAAATTGAACATATTGGTAGGTATAAATGCACGTAATTAATTTCTAGTTTTTAACTATGTGCTAGCTTTACTTGATAGTAACTTCTTCAGAGGAAGAGAATTTCTCTAATAGTCGTGTCTGTTTTGGTTCAGTTGCATACAAGGTCAAATAGGCTTAGCGGGCCGACGTGACAGCGAGGAACTTGTGGTGATCCGACTCTCGGTTTTTCGCAATTTTACGACCTTCCATGAAAGGAAATGACTTTGTTGGCAGCTCGTTGAACTCGTCTTAACATACACTATCAAAAAATATAGCATTCCATTTAAAAAAATGAAACTGACTTTGAATAAATATTGTTACCACGTTATGTGGTGTAAATAAATAAATATTTACACCACATAACGTCTCCCTCCGTACCAAACAACTTTTGTTAAAACATTTTTTTCGTAACATCACTTCCTTAAAAGATATTTCACTGTATTGAGATAAAACAGAGACCCTGTATATAATTAGTATTAGTATAATGGATATTTTTTAAAATCAAAAAAATCACAACTTCTGTAAATTCGACAAAAAACCATTTAAGTTTCTAAAGCCTATTTTTACATTTGCCCAAATATTTTGAATGCAGAAAATTACGAAAAAGTAGAAAATAATTACATGAAATTTGCAGACTGCTGGTTGCAGTCTTCGTGACCCTAGCGTGGGCAGTACCGACACCCCAGGATACAAGTGAATCCTCCGAGAACCTGCTGAAGAAGGCTAGAGAATTCTTGGATAGAGTCGACAAGCAGTACGCGGAATGGAACAACAAACAAACGGTTGCTCAGTGGGAGTATGCATCGAATTTGACTTCAAACAATTTAGCAAACAAGCTGAACGTGTCCTCGGAAGCGGCACGCTTCCGCAAGCCCACCTGGGAGGAAGTGAACCAGTTTCCCTGGAGGGATATCAATGATGAAAGCATTAAAAGACAATTTTCGAAACTCAGCGTCCTGGGTTCTGCAGCACTTCCCGAAGATGTAACTATATGTTTGCTATTTTAATTATTGATAAATTTTTTGAATTTCGAAAGCACGGTAATCAAGTTTCGTTACAATGACTTAACGATAATAAGATTACAAAGAAATGATAATATTATATATAGAATATGGAAGATAAGATTTTCAGAAAAAGACAGTTTATTTGACTTGAATGTTTATAAATTGCTTATCATATACTAATTGAATGCTTAACAAAAGCAGCATTTTGGGATATTTATGATTAATCTTACAATAAAAACAAACATTAATTTGCAGAAAAAAATATTTTTGATCTCAACAAATAACTAAAAATTTTTACAAAAATGTTCGTTTAGTAAATTGAACTAATTAATATTTAATTAGTACAATAAATTCTCCACAAGTGTCAGTCCGCAAGGAATCTAAACCTGACACTTGTAGAGTCAG
>NW_017101081.1:116282-120669 GCF_001263275.1 Habropoda laboriosa
AAATTATGTCGTGTTTGATATCATTTTCATCAGAAAAATCTCACCAACGTGTTAAAAAAAATTTCAGATGAAAAAAAGTAAAATTAAAGAAATTATATTTTTCTATTATGAATTGTCGAGCCGTGAAATCTCGTAAAAGAAACCGACTGGTGTAGCGTTACACGCTTGACTGACTGCGAGCGAGATAACATAGGCGCAGCAATGACGCAGACCTAGGCGTAGGACTGTCTATACTGACACTTGTAGAATCAAAACTGACTGACACTTGTAGAGAATTTACTGTATTATGTAATTAGGTAATTGAAGCATTATAAAAGGCATGCAAATTCATGCTTTTCGCAAATGGTTGCTCGTTTCTTAAGTAGTTTATACAACCCCAGTGTAAAGTTTCATAACAGAGTTCTGCTATGTTTGGATATATAAAAACCGCGTAAAAAATGCAATAGTACAAACTCGTAGAGTGCTCTCGTTTGTATTATTACCGTTAATATTATTATTTTCACCTAACAAGTAATTAATTAGTATTAATCGAAAACTTGTTACAGCTTTACCAAGAATACGAGAAAATTATAAGTGATATGGAGAACATCTACAGCACTGCCAAAATATGCGACTATAAGAATCAAAGTAAATGCGATCTCGCTCTGGAACCGGAACTTACTGAACTCCAAATGAAGAGCCATGACCCGGAAGAATTGAAATATATCTGGGTTCAGTGGAGGAAAGCAACCGGTGAAAAAATGAAATCCTTGTTCACGAGATACGTTGAATTAAGTAACATGGCTGCCACGTTAAATAATTTTACTGACAACGCAGCCTATTGGATGAAGGATTACGAGACTGATGAATTTCCCGAACAAATTGGTGTGTACAAAATAAAACAATAATAATATATACTACTGCTACTATAATAACAATAATTATTATTATACATATACTTTTTATCTACCTATAAAATTTTGCTGAAATTACTTACCGATTTATTGAGCCCGTGAATTTTATAAGAAAAAAAGATTTTACTTCTTAATTTCAGCAATATTCATTACAATTTAAATCGTAAATATTTGAGTCACAAAGCTTGGCATCCAACATAAGAAATGAGAGTAAATGAAAATAAATAGAAAAAGTTGCCGAAACGTAATATAAATTTTTAATAATAAAAATTTGCAGATACACTCTGGCAGCAATTGAAGCCACTTTATTTACAATTACACGCGTATGTTCGCCGAGAACTTCGAAAAAAGTACGGTGAGAACGTGGTTTCGAAAGACGGTCCCATACCAGCACATTTATTAGGCAACATGTGGGCACAAAGTTGGAGCAATATTGCTGACTTCTCTATTCCATATCCGGGAAAACAACTGCCAGACGTTACTGACGCCATGATTAAACAAGGTTCGTTTAATATTTAATTATAGACTGATAACATATACATAGAATAAATTTATATCGTGTTTATATTGTAAAAATGTTGACCTGTATTACATGATGCCCCGCGTAATATTTCTATAATTTTTAATTTAACATTAAAACTTCTTGTAGCAGCAACGCAGGTTATTTTAAGAACGACGCGTGTAGTCCACGGGCGTTCGTGCAATATTCACAAGGAAACATATGTTACATTAGTTTTGAAAAACAATGGGTGCAAATTATAGGAACCAACCTCCTAAGACCTGAAATATGCCACACGTCAGAAAAATTCAGTATTGACGAAAAAAATGGCATCAAAGTCCGTCATGAACAACTTTGAAAAAGGATATATGTAAATAATTATCTCTTTATAAGTTTTTTTTAGATATACGTGAATAAAATAAGTGGGAAAAAAAACAAAAAGCATCAATATGGGGTTCAAGTCCGATTATGGGGATTTAAAAATTAATTAATTTTTTTCAAAGTTAATCTAATTGTTTTTCAATGTATATGTCCAAAAATATTTTCTAAAATGTTTAAAATAAGCGAGTTTATGTTCATGTGTCGCAATAGTGGAGGTGGAGGTTAACATTTTTTTTTCTTGACTCGACTCCCCAAAGTTTGGATTAGGTCTTTAAACTCTCACTATCAGACTGTGACCCCATGTTGGCGTTTTTTGTTTCTTTTTCTGTTATTTTATTTACATGTACTCAACCAAACGTGCGAAGTTTAAAAAATTATAAAAAGAAAGTTATTTATATGCATTTTCAGAACTGCTTACGACGGACTTTGATGTCATTTTTCTGGCCAATGTTGGTTTTTCCGGGCGAGTGACACTTATTTCAGTTCTTACGAGGTCCAACCTTATAACTTTTAGCCATTGTTTTTTCAAAACTAATTTAACAACTGGGTAACTTCCCTAGTCACAGTTTATCATACAGATAAAAATGCAGCGCGTATAAATGAAGCGAAAGAACTTCTTTTATTTATGAATTATTATATTGGGAACTGTACGCCACATTAAGATTGAACGCTTGTATTCGCACAGATGCCCGATGCGGATAAACACCCGCGTAACCAAAACAATGATCAATATAAACGAATTTTATTATAACTGACAAAAATTTCGCACTATGCATTTAAATTAAAGCAAAACGTAGTGAAATGTTTACTTCAAAATTTTGTGCTATTATTCTACTGTTGCTAATTATATAATTTCTATACTTTTATTTCTATATTCAGCGTTGAAAGTTTAATGGAATAAGTAAAACTTATAACTAATCACTTATGCCACTTACTTACTGTTAGACTGTCAAACCTCACGTATCTTACTATTTGGTTCTTAATATGTACAGAGTTAGGTTAGGTAAAGGTAACCACCACAGCAGGATTCTACACCTTTGGATCGGTGGACATTTATAAAAAAAAGTATATGCAAAACTGTCTTTGACCTTGAAATTTAAGGTCAAATCTTTTTTTGATTGCATCGTATTCTACTCGTTGCAAGGACAAAAAGTATCAAAGTTCTCTTTAAAAATGATGTTAAATTTTCAATAATTCTTAACACTCGGACAGTGGACTGTGTAACACTCATGCGCACCACGGACGACGGGTCGATCTCGACCTAGAGTAATATGTACTACTCTTACATACATATAAACATGTCAGAAGGAATTTTTAAGTTGTATTTTTCATTTATGCTATGTAAATCATTATTTCTCTCAATTTATTTTTTTAAAAAATCAATGGCAAAACGATTTTCAAAAATTATTTTATTTTAAAAAGTGGGTAGGAGCCTAGATACATAATTAAGAAAAATATACAAAGTGCAAACAAACAATATTTATTCCAAAACTACACAATGGATATATAGAATATTTTTTTCAATTTTTGCGTGAGTATTACACATACAGGATGAGTTTAGTAACTGGGCTGGACAATAACTCTGTTTCTATTGAAGATAGAAAAAAATTATAAAGGAAAATTTTGCGTTATTTAACAAGCTCTATATTTAACTTTCTTTTTGAACATCTACAACAAATGCTTAAATGTTCCACCATTACGTTCTAAACATCTTCTCACGCGTTTTTTTTACATTTTTCATTACATTGTTCATTTATTTAGCATTCACATTTAAACAGTTCCTTTTAAGTCGTTGTTTCATGTCATCTATTGAAATAAAATTATTGGAACTTTAACATCATTTTTCAAGAGAACGGTTGCGTTGCAACCCATTGTTCAATTGACACTTTTGTCCTCGCGACGAGTAGAATAGGATGCAAGAAAAAACAATCAGACCTTATATTTCGAAGTTGAAGAAAATTTTGCAAGTACTTTTTTTTTACAAACGTCCACCGATATAAAGGAGTAGAATCCCGCTGTGGTGGTGTTTACACAAACTTATTATACACCCTGTACAATTAAGTACAAGATTTTATTACTTTTTGGAAGGCATCGTATATTTAGAATCAACAAAATTTACATACAAACTTCCTTTAGTTTTTACGCAATCGTTTCCTTAGGCTACAATGCAACAACTATTTTCCGCACTGCCGAGGATTTCTTCACTTCAATAAATCTTACCGCAATGCCGGATCTCTTCTGGGAACGATCGATATTGGAAAAATTGAAGGACCGTGATATGATTTGTCATGCAAGTGCTTGGGATTTCTACGACAGCAAAGATTTCAGAATTAAACAATGCAGCAGAGTTAACATGGAAGATTTATTGACCGCACACCACGAAATGGGTCACATAGAATACTATTTACAATACAAAAATCAGCCCACCGTTTTTAAAGAAGGTGCAAATCCTGGATTTCACGAAGCTGTCGGTGACGTTATAGCGCTCAGCGCATCTACTCCGAGTCACCTGAAGGCTATCAAGTAAATAAAATATCATTCGTATGCATAGTTCATAAAGTTTTACTAAATATATAATTTCGGAATTCGAATAATTTATTATGTGTGAGGTATC
>NW_017101081.1:120859-124655 GCF_001263275.1 Habropoda laboriosa
GCTTTTAAAATTATTCTGTGTAATTTAATAAATTTACAATAATATTAATTTTATACACTTTTTTTTATATTTCAAGCTAACGAGCTACAAATGCTGAACCAATTGGCATATCGATTATATGTATATAACTATACTACTTAAATTTTAGTTTATTAGATAATGATTCAAACGACATAGAAGCCAGTATCAATCACCTTTACTTGAAAGGACTTGATAAAATTGCCTTTCTGCCATTCGCGTACATGATGGACAAATGGCGCTGGATGGTGTTCCAGGGAGAAGTTACGCCTGATAATTATAATTGTAACTGGTTGGTATCATTTTTGAATCATGTTAAATAATGTAATCATAATATACAGAATATTTTTCAAATTGTAAAATGAGTAGAAAATTGCAGAATCTATTTAATAAATAATTCGAGTATATTAAGTATCGAGTATAATAAGTTAAATGTAATGAATTAGTATATATAATTAAAATTGATATTGTATTCTGCTAAAAATTGTTTTCTTAAACATTTAAATCTTTTTTCATAATACTAATGTGTCCTTTTTAATTTCCAATTGTCAGGTGGGATCTTGCTGAAACTTTCCAAGGTATTGAACCACCAGTAGATCGATCCGAAGACGACTTTGATCCAGGTGCAAAATATCATATAATAGCAGATGTAGAATATATCAGATATTACATTAGTTTCATCATACAATTCCAATTCCACAAAGCGCTTTGCATAGAAGCGAAACAATACGATCCGCATAATCTGAATTCAAAACCATTGCACCAATGTGATATTTATAATAATAAAGCAGCAGGAAACTTATTAAAGTAAGTCTTCATTCCCTCACGCGCACCTTCGTTTGTCATTGAGATGAATATTAAAAACCTTAAAAATTTATTGCTACAGATCAATGTTGGAACTGGGTTCTTCTAAACCTTGGCAAGATTCAATGGAAAAAATCACAGGACAACGAAACATGAACTCTGCTGGACTGTTGGAGTACTTCAAACCTCTAATGGATTGGCTCACAGAGGAAAATAAAAAGACAAACGAATATATAGGATGGAACCCTAGGGCAAGACGTATGTATTTTTACAAGAAAACATTGTTTTAATATTCATGATATATTACATGCTAATTTATTAAATTTAACTTGTTCCAGAATGCGTACAAACAAGATCAGAGCTCGAGACTGTTGAAACAACTGAAACAGATGAGGCAAATGAATAGCAAACACTTTTTTTTTAATAGTGTTATTTCTAGATACTTGTGTATTTTGATACAAAAAACGCATCAACGAACGATTGGACTTTGATTTTCACGCAATAAATGACAAAACTATATAAATGATACAAACCAATGATAAATAAGTACATTCAGAAATGTTAAATTTTTTTTTTTTTTAAATAAAAGTCTTCAATTTTACAATATTCACATTATTTTAGTTTTCCTCGCCCTCTTCCACGTTTGTTAGGCTTATCACTAATATTTTTGCTTTTCATTTCACTTTTGTCGGTTGTTTTACCCTTTGATTCAATTTTCTTGTTTGTCTTGGACTTCTTAGCCTAAAAATGCATTTTATCTGATAAATGATACTGCAATTATGAATAGGTAATTTCCGTGATGTAAAATATTTTTCAATCAACCTTAATCATTCTATCTTTTTCAACATTATCATTATTTTCATCTGCATTCGCTTCTTCTTCTTCTTCTTCTTCTTCTTCATCTAACAGACCTTCATCTTGTAATGCTGCCTTTTTTTTGGATACACCAGTCACTGTATATGGTATAGCTGTAGAATTCTTATTGTATGCCCTTGTAAAAGCAGCTTTCACCTGTAACAACAATTCTTATTACACTTTTCCATACTTAAACGTCTCAAAATTATTGAAAACGATTTAAAACTTGAAACATACTTTACTATCTATAACTTGCATTGGATCCCGATCACCAGGCCACAAAGAAATTTCTATCAAAGAATCCAAATCTTCCCTATTAATAGTAAAAACATAAAAGTTTAACTGTACAAATTGATACTATAAAAATATAATTCGTAAATAGCGTGTCTTTATGAAATATTAACCTAAGTAAGTGATAATAATTCATGACGCTTATTGCCACATTTACACTTTCAGTACCATCAACTGCTAAAGGTCTGATAATAGCATTTCTGAGGGGTTTAATATAATCCAAGTTTATAGATTCTTTACTTGCACCAGTAGCTAAACGTGCATGTACAGTGATTTCTTGTGTTAATCTATGAATCATATAATCAGAAAATGTAAAATGTAGAAAACGTATTAATAATAACAGTAACAACAACAACAATAATGCTGCTGCTGATGATGGTAAATATAATAATAGTAAGAAGAAGAATCTTAACAACTACGACATTACCGATCAAATTTACCAGTTTTTGAATTACGTCCAAGCCAAGCTGGAAAATTAATCTGACCACCAATGTGACCAGACATTACTGTTCCAGGTATGACAGAAGAATAGCAAGCTTGTACTGGTAAAAGAGACCAAGCATTATTGCTTCTTATAGACTTCTCAACTATATCACCCAGTGCTAAACTTTCAGCACTTTCTGCTATTCTTTGTAATAATTTGTTTCTATATAGAGGAAAAGTAGTATTAAATGCAATTAATAATAAAGTGAATATATATGATAAGTTATCAGATTAAAATTTGGTTTCCTAAATATTTTATACATAAAGATTATAGATGAATTCAACTGTTTGTAATTTATTTTTCCCGCATAGTTTTTTCTCTATCTTCTACTGCATAAAGTATTTCATTTATTCTAATTGTGTAACTCATTTTGTATGCATAAACGACGGAAATAAATATTTTATTTTGTTTTATACGTACTTTGGTACACGGGGTACAACTAGCAAATAGTTTTCTTGCACAAATAATGGAGCTATATTGTAATCGTGAAAAAACAAGTCACTCTTATCATAAATACTCATATGCTCTTCAGTGGAAAATACTTTTTTTACGACATCCCAGGGTCCCAGTTTTAAATCCTTGTTCACACATTTTTTCTCAGATTTTTCCTGTGAACCAGTTTGTCCAATAAACAATGCTAAATGATTTATAACTTGTCGAATATCTTGATTAGTTGATTCAATTAAACGATCAAGATCTTCGGTTGATATAATAATATTTTCTTTAAAACATATCGATTTCATTGCTCCCTGTGGAAAAAGTTTGTATAAAATAAAAAAATATACAATAAATAATGAAAAGTATCTTACAGGATTTATTATTATTTTACCCTAATCTGTTCTAATCTAGGTTTTGGAAATCGAAGATCGAATGTATAATTAGAAAGCGTCCTCATTTTGGGATTATTTCGATCATTGCAAATACAAACAATGGGTATATCAGTTGACTTGATTAAGCTGATTAATTCTTGTAAACCACCGCGATCTTCGTTACCAGCCATTCCATCTACTTCATCCATCAACAAAACGTGTTTCGATGTTGGCTTACTTTTAGTATCTATAATGTAGAATAATTTAAAAAATATCAGCATCATTTTACTTGCGCTGGTATGCATGATATTTTTAATACATTTAATAAAACTCCATTACTTTATTTGACTAATTGTATTAAATGCAAAATGTTTTGTAAGTATATACTTATACATGCAAGCGTCAATAATATAAAATAACTGAAATTAATTTGTCCATGAAATAGTTTAGATTTCTTATTTAAACACTTTATTTAAGACATTTTAAACAAATTACTTATTAAAAATCAATTTTTAATTTATAATTTAAATAATTT
>NW_017101081.1:124746-127380 GCF_001263275.1 Habropoda laboriosa
TACCTATGAAGTAATTCTTTAATGTGGTATTAGATAAAAGTTCTGATACTTCCTCTTGCAGCTTTTTTTTATTTCTAGTATCTGATGCATTAAATTCTATGAGATCAAAACCTAATTCATTACAAGCAACTTGGGCAGTTGTAGTTTTCCCAATTCCCGGAGGACCAGATAATAAAGCAGCTTTAAAGAAAGCTCCATCATCATTCTTTGCCCAAGGACCTAATATAGAAGGTTTTAGTAAAAAATTGTAATTACATTAAACATATGCAAGAAGTACACACGAAAAATAAAAAAACTTACTAGGTTTAACATGTTTTACTTGACCACTTTGATTTTTATGCCAATTCATTAACCAAGAATACAATTTCTTAGCATTACTTTTGTCTCCTT
Organism: Habropoda laboriosa; assembly: GCF_001263275.1. Lineage (NCBI taxonomy): Eukaryota > Metazoa > Arthropoda > Insecta > Hymenoptera > Apidae > Habropoda > Habropoda laboriosa. The sequence goes on from NW_017101081.1 coordinate 125,137, forward strand.
GTTGTCCTAAAATCTGTTTCATAGTTCTAGGCCTGTATTTTTCAACCAATGCCTGTGTTGTTATATTTGCATTTATCTAAAAAAGAATTTAGATAAAATAAGACTTACAAAATTAATATTAATTATATTGAATTTAAATACTTACGTCTTGTAAAGTATCTGTTTTTATTTTTACATCTTGTAGATTATTTTTTTCTTTTTTATCTTGTATGGATAATTCTTTGTTTTCAATATGATGTTTTTTATGTAATAATTTTTATTTTTCATGTGTACTATCTTCCTTTTTCTTAGGTAATTCTTGTATTAATTTTTGTGTCTCTTTGTAACTATGTTCTTTTTTGTGTGGCGAACTTATATTTGTTTCTTTTTCTGTCTTTCCATCTACAATAACTTTCATTTGTTTTGGAGGCGAAGGTGATCCATCTTCTGATTCTGTAGATGTTTGCTTTATTCTATTTTTAGATCTTGCACGAGATTGCTTCATATCACCCACCTGACCTGCAGGCCGTGTACGAATCATCTCTAGTAAATCATCTTCTGATATTTTTGTTACATTCAAACTGTCAGCCTAAATATATATAAATAATAAATTGAGTAATTGAGTAATACTAAATACATATGTTAGGTAATTGATAAAATTGCTTCTAATATATACAGGGTGTTCTATTCAAATCAATTACCGGGAATATCTTCAAAACTATTGATAACACCGAAAAAAATTCCATACAAAAATTAAGTAGTTTCGAAAAAAGCACAATTTGATGTTAGTTGTTCTTTTATAAGTGGATCCACAAAGGACGTATGAAAGTAAACTTTTTTTTTTTTAAACGAAACTATATATTTTGTAATGTATTAACACTCGAACGGCTACACTTGGGTCAGTTCGGACTCTAGTCTAGACGTAAAACGCTCGCTTTTTCGAGACTTGATGCCGTGTATCCTTTGTTTATGTTATAGCGATAACAAAGTGAGCGTGCCTCAAAAGATACATGGAAATAATATATAGTAATATAAATCAATCACTCTAAACAAAACAAAAATTTATTTGGGTCCAAACGGACTCATTGTCAGACGTAGCTGCATGCGTAAGTCGCCCGCCGTCCGAGTGTTGATCAATGTAACTTATCATTTCCTGTGAAAAGGTTATTTTAATTTTAACATTGCAAAGCGTAAGTAATACAATATTTACCTCCTTATAATATTCGAATTCAATGTTCAAAAGTATATCTTTTAGTCTGAATGCAGAAAATTACTTGATCTCTGAATAATCTATCAACCTTGCCGAACATTTTGTTTAATTAGTCCATATGCAAAAGAATAACTAAGAATAAATTATGTTTTTTTCAAAACCATTCAAACTTTGTCTGAAATTTCTATTAGCATCATTAATAGTTTTGAAAAACATCGCATCAGTCAATTTAAATAGTACACGCTGTATAACAAATGTAAATAAGGTTTCACTATGTTAATAGTATTACTTTTGATAATTTTGAAGGACCAGCCTGGTCACCTACTATAACATAGTCAGTCTTTTTTGAAACTTGATGCAAAATTCTCCCACCATATTTTTTAATAAGTTCTTCAGCTTCTTCTCTTTCCAAAGAATCCAAAACACCAGTTATCAAAAAACTTAATCCTGCAAGGCAATGGTCGGCACCCTAGAATTTGAATATCTTTTTTATAATGTACATAATACTTTAAATGAAGAAAAACTTAATTGTTTTATATGTAATACTGTAGGTTTCATTACATACAAGAGGAACTGTTTTTGAACCTGGATTTCTGGCTCCTCCTCTTTGAAGGTACTGCTGATACATTGCAGCATTCTGTTTTCTCTTACCAATTCTTTCTTCATATATATCTGATGCTTCTGTTTTTTTTGGAGATACTTTCTTCTCTTCTTTATATTGTACTTCCATTTTAGAAATACTGGGTGTAATTTTTGAAGACTTTTTTGTATGTTTAGGTTTACTACTGTATTTGTGATCTACATGCTCAATAATTTCATCTGAACTACTGTTAGAATATTTTCTATCTTTTGTTTCATCTTTTTTATTATTCTCTTCTACATTTACTGTATCAAGTAATTTTCTGCTTTTAATGTTTGCTTTACTTTTAACAGGTGTTTTTTTCTGTTCTTCATTTTTAGTATTACTTCCACGTGATTCAGAATCTATAGTGATAAATAATTAATATACTAGCTAATATACTAGTTTGATATATGTGTGTATGTGTGTGTACACA
>NW_017101081.1:127427-128639 GCF_001263275.1 Habropoda laboriosa
TTCCTATAAAAGTAAATAAAACAAATAATTATAGTATAATATTAGTAAAATAATAATACATTACCTTTTTTTGCAATTTTTTTGGTATTTTAGGTGCTTCCTGTCTATTTATTGGATTTTTACCAAAAATATCAGCAGGAGAAACAATCTTTTGTTGTTTAACATCCTCTTTAGAACCAAATTCAATACTTTCCTGTTCTAATATCTTTTTTTTCTAAAATACAGTCAGAATATCCTTTATTATCATTGTTCAATCATGACATAAAATCATGGTTCTACATTCTAAGAATGAAGTGTAAAATTTAAAACTTTACAAATCTAAATTATAGTTGAAAACATATGTTAAAACCTTGGATTGCTTAACTGGAGACTGCAATTTTTCATCATCCTCATCAGATGAAATGACACGTCTTTTTGCGGCTTTTGCCGGAGTAACGCAAGAACTTGTTTTAACAGTTCCAAAATAGGACCGTATATCCTAAAAGAAATAAAAAATAATCAGGTTTTGTAAAATTGACAATTTAAATTTCGACAAACAATATTTGAAATATATACCGCTCAAAACTAACATTCCTAACCTCAAGCGTTATTATTCGATCATAAACTTCAAAACTTACCCGTGGCATGTTTCAATTACGTTGAAATCAGATAGAAATATAATATTTTGGACGATTGAACGATATCTTACATAAAAAAGATAAACATATATGTAGAATTAAAAATATTCTACTCATGCATACCACGTAAATCAACACGTGCTTTCGCAATACGCAATTACAATTTATGTTATATGTAAAATGTAGTACTGTGTAGAGTTCAATTTAATAAAAAGAAATAAACAATTTATCGCATATCCAACAATAACTCAAATGTGTCTTTCAGATGCTTTAATAAGCATAATGCGGGTAAAACCGAAACTGTCAAATTCGAGATGGCATCGCAAACATAAAACAGCACGTGCATGAAGGAAACCCAGACTTCTTTTAACTGTTTAAATAATTTATCTATATACAAAAATTAATATATGCTTTGCAATAACTTGCAATTTGGTTCTTTTGTATTGTATAATATTTATAAATAAAGTCGTGCTAAATAATACATTAAATATCAGGGAATAATATAACCTTCACGATGGTGAAAGAACAGTTTAGAGAAACAGACGTTGCTCGGAAAATGTATGTATATTCCTTTAATTTGTTTTAAAATTAGATT
>NW_017101081.1:128680-131696 GCF_001263275.1 Habropoda laboriosa
TATATTTGTATAATTAAAATCATGTTTTTATAGAAGATAAAGAAATTAAGTTAAAGCTTATTATACTTAATCAATATTGATATTCTTGTATAAATTTTAATGTGCTTCATTCATATTTTTAAATAATTTTTGTTAATTTATTAGTTCTCATGTATCGTTTGGAGTGGATAGCCGCCACAGCATGGAAAGGCAGGCACACATGCATGTTGTAGCTAAAAATCTATATAATCAAGATGTTGAACATACTCCAGTTCCTTATGGGGTTCTCGATAGGAGAATGGTAATTACAATGCAAAAGCTTTATTTTCTTCATATATTACGTATTAGTTTTGTTCTTATATAATTGTTAACACCAACTTTTAGGGAACCTGCAATAATACTACTAACTGTTTATCATGTGGCAAAACATTAAATGAATGTATTGGACACTTTGGTTACATTGATTTGGAATTGCCAGTTTTTCATGTTGGTTATTTTAGATCCATAATTGGTATTCTTCAAAGTATTTGTAAAGTAATTTATCATTCATTTTGTTTGAATTTATACTATTTAATATATTAATTATGATAATAATTACAACGTCTTGATTTATAGAATTGTTCTCATGTTATGTTATCTGAAGTAGACAAAAAACGTTATTTAACTAGAGTGTTAAATCCAAATTTTGGATATTTGACACGTAAAGCTTTACGTAAACAAATCTTGGATAAAGCTAAAAAAACTACAGTTTGTCAAAATTGTGGAGATCTTAATGGAACTATTAAAAAGGCTGGCTTACTTAAAATAGTTCATGAAAAGTATAAAGCAAAAAAAAAAATAGATACCATTGTTCAACAAAAATTAGCAGAATATAACAATGTGCTTGAAGATAACAAGGCATTAGAAGGAATACTTCAAAGTGGATTAGTTAATGTATTAAATCCATTAGAGGTAAAATATATCATGTGTTGCCTTTCTAATATTTGCTTTAGAAGGTTTGATAATACAAAAATAATATTTTACTTTAAGGTACAAAGTATTTTAGAAAAAATACCAGAAAGTGACATTCCTCTATTATTAATGAATTCAGAGTGTGCATTACCAAAAGATTTAATATTAACAAGGATTCCGGTACCACCGATTTGCATTAGACCCAGTGTTGTATCTGACCTTAAAGCAGGTACAACAGAGGATCATTTAACAATGAAGCTGTCAGAAATAGTTTTTATCAATGATGTTATTCAGAAACATAGACAAAGTGGAGCCAAAGTACAAATGTACAATGAGGATTGGGAATTTCTACAATTGCATTGTGCTCTTTATATAAACAGTGAAATGTCTGGTATACCTCTTAACATGCAAGTAAGCTCCTAATGAACAAGATTATGTCATTTTTCACTTGCTTTAACATAGTACTAACCAAATATTGAAATATTTTAGCCAAAAAAATCTGGAAGAGGATTAGTTCAAAGATTAAAAGGAAAACAGGGTCGCTTTCGCGGCAACTTATCTGGTAAACGTGTGGATTTCTCTAGTCGTACCGTTATTTCACCCGATCCTAATCTTAGAATTGAACAGGTGAGTATTTTTTTAAACGAATCACGTAGAATATTTAAATAACGTATTTTTTATTAGGTTGGTGTACCTATCCATGTTGCAAAAATTTTAACGTATCCTGAAAAAGTTAATCCATCAAATATAGAACTGATGCGAAAACTTGTAAGAAATGGTCCAGAGGTACATCCAGGTGCAAATTTTATACAACAAGGAAAAACACAATTTAAAAAGTATTTAAGATACGGAAACCGACAAAAGATTGCTCAAGATTTACAAGTAATTTTTATTTGTAAAAAATATGTTTACATTTTATGTTTAAAAAATGCATAATTGTGCGTATATTCTTTAATAGTACGGTGATATCGTCGAAAGGCATCTTAGAGATGACGATGTAGTATTATTCAATAGGCAACCATCTTTACATAAATTGAGTATTATGGCACATAAAGCAAAAGTATTAGATCATAGAACATTTAGATTTAATGAATGTGTTTGTACTCCTTATAATGCTGATTTTGATGGTGATGAAATGAATTTACATTTACCTCAAACTGAGGAAGCAAGAGCAGAAGCTCTGGTTTTAATGGGGGTAACTATAACCTTTCTACGCAAATATATTTGCCTTAAGGCAAAGTAGACAAATTACTAGGGTGTCCTACTATAACCTTTCTACGCGATTAGTTTTGAAATTATTCGTTATTCGCAAAATATGCTTCACATAAAACTTACTCTGCTTTAAGGGGGACATCATATTATGGGCACAATTCTTCCTGGGCGAAAGCGCCTCTGAGATTTCAAGATAACATTTGTTTTTCAGAAGACACTATACAAAATGTCTCTCCAACTCTATTCTCTTCAAATATCTCCATTATTTCAAGCAATAAGCAAAAACATAACTTGCAAAAGTTGTATGATTGCAAAAAAGATGTAACATGGTGGCAATTGTTTCTTTACTTGTTTGAAGTACTTAAATGTTTCTTTTCATAGTGTCAATTTTTTGTTCTTTTTTTATGTAATATCCAACTTTTTGTTGTCAAATTAGATAGAATAGCGAATTCTAAATATAAAAGTACTAGGGTATATTTATCTTAAAACTTGTTATTTTTGAGATATTCGACTTTATGCATCCTATTACTTTCATTACGAAACATGTTTGAAGCTATGCTCAGTACTTCGGATGTAAACAAATAGTAGATAGTATAAATATCACGAAATGGCATTATTAAACTTTCGACATCTTTCAGTATTAAGAAGTTTCTCATTTAGTGATTATAAGATTGTCAGTATGAAATTTTTATTCAAAGAACAAGTAGATATGCACCTTATTTATGAAGAAAGTAGGAAAAATTCAATTAGGACACAATGTTTGTATGCTGAAAGATATTTGAACCGCATATGTCCTTTACATCGGATGTTCAAAAGATAGTGTCAAAAATTGAGAAAATGGTGAATCTTGATCCTCAGATTAATGTATGACAGA
>NW_017101081.1:131744-134689 GCF_001263275.1 Habropoda laboriosa
TTCTCGTTCGTCGTAAATTTCATCCATATCTTATTAGCCTTTACCAAAAGTTACAAGACATGTAACATTTGTGTATGAGCTCAAGAGCAGTTATAAATTAATTCAAACTTTTCTTGACATTATATTTAAAAAAGAAAAAATTGACTTCCAAATCTCTATCTCCACCTGTAAAGAAATAATCCCACCATGTTGTCTTTTTTGTGATTATATAACTTTTGCAAGGTATGTTTTCGCTTACTATTTGAAATATATTTAAAGAGATATTTAAAGTGGACAGGGTTGGTGGCACTGTATATTCTTTTTAAACTAGACCTGTCATCCACTCGGACACCAGATTATCTTCTGTATTCAAAAGAACGACCTAGAACGTCAATACATACGTTAATTTTGTCCCTGAATGACACTTCTACCTCCTCTTCATTACCCACATGTCCCCTGCATTAATGAATTCATCTCGAAGTGGGCTACTGGTTTAGCTTAAAAAAAAAAAAAATGCAGTTTCATCTTAAAACACAAACATTATTCTAAAATCTCGGAAGTGTCTTCACCTAGAAAAATATTGTACTCATTATAGGGTATTCCTTTTGAAGTAATGTTTCATCTGAAATATATTTCTGAATAATAAATAATTTGGGAAGTAATCACATGGAAATACTATAATGGGATACCCTGTATAATATATAAACATGCAAATTGCGATATTATTATACATTTTCGTTTACCTATGTTTAGAATAAATCAAATTTAGTTACACCTCGTAATGGAGAATTATTGATAGCAGCAACACAAGATTTTATTACTGGTGGATATCTTTTGACTCAAAAAGATATGTTTTTAAATAAAGCCCAAGCAAGTCAATTGGCTGGTTGTCTTCTAGCTGGGCCTGATATTACAATGTCTATAAACCTGCCTAAACCAGCTATTTTAAAACCCATTATGTTATGGACAGGAAAACAAATCTTTAGTTTAATTTTAAAACCTAATCATGCTTGCAATATTAGAGCTAATTTAAAAACTAAAGGAAGAGCTTACACTACTAATGAAGAATTATGCATGAATGATTCTTGTACGTATAAATTGTTTGTTTATATTTAAAAATAATAGAATGATAATGAATGTAATATATTACAGATGTTATTATCCGAAATTCAGAATTATTAGCTGGGTCAATGGACAAATCGACTTTAGGTTCGGGTTCGAAACAAAATATATTTTACATTTTACTACGTGATTGGGGTGAAGACATTGCAACAATAGCCATGTGGCGACTAGCAAGAATGGCAAGTTTCTTTCTTATGAATAGAGGGTTTTCTATTGGTATTGGTGATGTTACACCTGGACAAGGGCTTCTCAAAGCCAAACAAGAACTTTTAAATGCCGGGTAAGTTTGAATTTAAAAATCACGAATATAAGCATGTGTAAATAACATTGTTATGTCCTACTCTTTTTGTGGCCCCTTTGTGCTGTTAGAAGGATCTTAGTGGACCCATGCTTTGTTTAACCCATTCGAAGCCGATGATCATTCAACAACTATCTAAAATAACCAATGACACATCAGATGTGTCTTGAAAACAAATTTATATTATCAATCAATACTCAAAAAGCTATCGGAAACATAACATTGTATCAAAGTAAAGTAACAAAGAAAAGTGTGCAAAAATTAAAATTGATATTAGTTTCAAGTTAAAGTAAAAAATGTTTGGTAATTATTTAGTCTTCTCACCGATTTCGATGATTTTGAAATATGTTGTAAAATTCAACATTTTGAATAATTTTTTCGTATATATGTATACATATACAATAACCGCCGCTCGGCCGTCTTATCTTTTGTTTGGATTAACTGTCATTTTATCCGATCGCCGTAAGGCGGCCGGCACCAAAGTGATGCATACGCTGCCACAGACACAATTATAGGTAGAATTCGTTGTATTGGTAAGGACAGTGTTTCGTGAATATCTCAAAAACTAAGAGTATAGGAAAAAATTGTTCAAAATGCTGAGCTTTATAACATATTTCAAAATCATCGAAATCCGTGAGAAGACTAAATAATTACCAAATCTTCAAATCTTGTCACTTATTTTATTTTTCAATATAAACAGAAAAAAACTCTGATTTCTAGGGATTGTCTTACGATAAAACCCTGGTTTCGAATGGATTAAAATATTAAAATACATCTGTACATTTTTTGATTAGAATAAGGGAAGATTTTGATTAAACTTTGATGTTTGGATTTACAACACACACATATGTAGTACATATGGTATATTTTAGAGATAGTGATTAGAATTTTAGGTTAGACTTATTAAATTATCAATTGGCCAATACCAAAATACCAATACTCAAGTTGAACGGAGGACATAAATATTATTGTATCAATGTCAAAAATCGTGTCAATGCAAAAGGGGACATTATACAAAGGAGTTGATGTTATGACTCTCTCCAACTAGGTTTGTCTCTTTTCGTGACATTACATGTAATTTAAAATACAAAATGGAAAAATGAGAAATTACACCCTATATGCACACACGTACATACACATGCTCGAGGTGTGGTTACATTAGGTCATCCTGAAAGTTCCCGCGATTTTAAGCCGTTCAATTTGAAAGAAGAAAGATAAGGTTCCGAAAGGCCTCGGTCGTCGAGCGACACAAAATTTGAAGGAAGGAGTAGGAGGGTGGATGGACCCCAAATATAAAATATAAGTTGCAGCCAATCATTAGTTTCCGAGATATTAACAAAAAAACTTTCAGTATTATACATTGAAACTGCGTATACGGATGTGACTAACCATTGAATGCTGCCTATACAAATGTTACTAAACAATGGTTTTCGCTGTAGTGGCGTTGTCCTAATCCTTAGGAAATTTTGAATGAAGGGAATGGTATGGTTATTAAGAGGTTGTTGTATGTGTTCTGTCACTCTCTATAAGAATATTGAAAAAAAAG
>NW_017101081.1:134844-147375 GCF_001263275.1 Habropoda laboriosa
GGGGGGTCCTATAAAACACCGTTTCCACGATTACATATGCCCCCTGAAATAGTGTAACTTTGTTCTGAGAAGTTTTTTCATACAATAACAAATAAGGTGGATATTTAGGTGATCCCATTTAGCTGATCTATTCTGCATACGGTGCTCGCAACAATATTATCATTTATAAGCTATTCAGCGATATCATCCACTTCTAAGTTTTCGCATCCAGGTAAATGTTTTAAATCATTGAACAAAGCAATATTACTATCGTGATCTGTTCGATCATCGGTACACAGCTCTTTTTCTAATTTGTTTTGTTCAGTGAATCTTTTCCATGATCTTAAAAATGTCGATGCTGGCATTTCTTCAAAAACAGATGCCAACATATAAATAACATCTTTAATATTAATTTTCTTAAGGGCGTCAATAAGTTGTGTTTCTTGGTTAGCCATTATTTTGAGTATTTCTGATCGAAGTTTCCTCCCGTAACGTTTTTCAGGTTGTCACACCTTGAACCATAGGTTGTATCAAAGATGTAACAGTAGGTGCTAAAAACGAAGAAGAAATATTTGTTGGATGCGTGGGTGCATTATCAAGGAGAAGAATAGCCTTGATTGGCAGTTTCAATTGCGTTAAGTGTGCTTTAACTTTTGGAACGAATTCATTTGTAAACCACTCTTCGAATAAAAAAGAATTCATCCATGGTGATTTTTGAGTTTTGTAGTAAACTGGTAGAATATCAATAATATTTTTAAATATTCTTGGCTTAACTGCTTTGCCTATACAAAGAGAAGCAATTATGACTTCTAGCAGTATTAGAACAAAGAGCTACAGTGATTCTCCCTTTGTTTGCTTTGAATCCAGTAGCAGTTTTTTCTTGTGACATTGTTACTGTTTTTTCTGAAAGTAGTTTAAAATTTAAATCCGTTTCATCTAAACTGTAAACTTGCTCAGGACTAAAATTTTCTTCGTGTATAATATCCACAAATTTTTTTGAAAATTCATTTGCAGCATTTTGATCTGCCGATAATTTTTCACCACAAACACTGAAATAATGCACACCGTGTTGCTTTTTTAGACTAACACTAACAATAAGAGGTGTTCCTTTTCGTTGTTCCTGCACGAACCATATCTACAATGAATCACCAACTATTTCAGTTTTACCTTTTTTTTATTGTGCATATATTTGAAAGCATTTACACTTGGTGATACTCCATGTCAATGTTAGAGAACTAAATTAAGGTTTTTAATTTTGTGTAAAACAACTATTTGCGAACGAAGAGGGATGGCGATACTTGAACTAGGTTGCGGTTGACTATCGAACTATGTTTCAAAAGATGCGCTGTTGCTTGATGGTCTCGCTTTTATCAAGTATGCTAGATGTCGATTGGTGGTTTTTGACGTGTGTGGGGTGAATAGGCTTGTTCCGACTTGTCGGTGTCAGTGAGATGCCGGTCTTTTCAAGGTAAGGGGATTATTATTAAAAAATAGCTACTTTAATCTTTTGGGGTTTGTTGTAGGTCTTGCAGGGTACTAAAACAATTTTTCCGCCGCGGCCGTGGACCTCTTCATGAGGAGTACGGTACCTTGATCTGGCGGCCAAATGTGATCCACCAGACCGAGGGTTCGTCGTGTTTTCTTGCGATGTAACAAAAGTGTTGGAAGGATTTCTGGTTTCTTCGTTAGTCATTCAATGTACTTTTTTCCATCCAAAAACGATGGGAATGGAATGCGTTCGTTTGCCCTATCTCAAGGGCTTTCTAGGGGGTGCGCGATAGACTAAAGACTCGGCGCCACCGTGTCGGCTAGGCTGCGTACGTAACAGTAAAATAGTTCATACCATCGAATTCGTCGTTAAAAGATACTAATTGCATCAATTTACACAATTACTCTATCTCTAATAGTTTCCGAGATATTCGTCGAAATAAGTTTCGCAGCCTCAACTTTGGGGGTGGTTTTCATCCCTTTAACCCTTTGAATGCTGAATACTCCCTGCCAAAGCTCTCCGTATGGACGGAATACTTTTTTGCTAGTGTGAACTCTGTTGATTGAGTGTACAAGGGTGCCGGAATACTTTTTTGCTAGTGTGAACTCTGTTGATTGAGTGTACAAGGCGCAACTAACAATAAGTTATTATTGTAATTCTTTTACACCAAATTAAACAACACGCATCTATTCTTCATAGGTAGCTAAGGAAAACATGTGTCCATCTCATATAAAGATAATTGTAACTACACTACACGGGAGATCGAAAACATTGACAAACGCATATATGCGCTCATAGCACTCAAAAGGTTTAACATGAATAGTTGCCGATAAAAAAGAATACGTGTCAAATATTTTTATGAGAACTACATCATACTTAAATTTCATCAAAATCGGTGATTGACACTCCGATATATGTATTCCCTTGCTGGCTGTATCAGGTTGCAGCTATGCCGCGTCGATCAGACTGTCTATTGGCTTCTTATCTCCCCTTATGTCTCTATCTTAACCCCCTTTTATTGCTATCTGTGCCTATAGGCGTTTTGAAAATTTGCCTCCACTATACTGTTGGAGCCTTTTGGTGCACTTCCATCTTAATTTAATACATAATTTCATCCTTTACACGCTTCTACCTTAATTTGATAAACCGAATTTTAAAACGATACTGTTAAAACAGGAAATTTTGCAGTCATGGTTAAAAATGTACTGCCTGCCACACAAGTTTCGTATTAAAATCAGTCGCAGCGAAAGGGTTAAAGGTTCTTCTCACGTGACTGAACTATCCATTTATACCAAACCAATTCTTCCATTTTTGACCAAATGTTCCCTCTATTATGAAGGAAGTGCCAGTGTAAAAACTAAAATCCATTTACGTACTGTTTGTTAAAATATTAATAACTCAATAACGGGTTTCAAAAAATACATGTGTAAATAGGTAATGTTTTAAATACGTCTAAATATTAGCTACAAGATTGTGCAATAAAAAATGTAGGGTTCTATTTAAAAAGGTTAAATGTGACCTTCACAGGACTCTCCAGTGTTATCTCAAGATCAAACAATTATCATCATAATATGTCCTCCTCGATACCATACAACTTTCATCTGAAACATTTTTTCGCATTTCTGATATTTAGAAAAATAATCACGTATAAACATTTAAGGGGTCTTTCCACTGTGAAACTCTAAAAAAGTACTATATTTTGGGAATTTTTTTTTAGCGAACGAAATGTCTAACGTGAATAAAGGTTTGCCTATTTATTAATGCACTTCTTGAGAGTATAAAAAAATTTTTGTCGAATGTTTTTAACAATTTTTTCTGTTATATACATATCATTGAAGTGGGCGTCTTGGAAAAGTGATGTAGTGATGGCGTAGGTGATTCCGGAGGAACGACGCATCTGAAATGAAAAAGTCCAAATAGATTTTACTTATTATGAGTGCCGTTATCGTTGGAACCAAAATTATTTTGATCGATAGGAAATAATAAACGAAATGGCGTAGGTTTAAAGTTGAATGTTCGAAATTCGATGAATTTTTTAGTGATTTTGCATTGTAAAAAGTATGAAGTTGTTAATTTAAAAAAGTTTCCGTGGTCCCTGCGATAGCTACGGTTTTGCCAAATAACGTGTAAAAATTTCAAACCAATTGGTCAAATAGTTTTTTTGCAATCACCTACGCCAGTTCAAAAAATGTCAATTTGAGAAAATTGCGTTCAAAGTTTTAAGTTGTGACTTCTCATTAATATATCTACTTACAACTAATTAGCGATGCCTGCTCCATAGAGTATGCCTTCAGCTTCTTCAAACAATTCATTCTGTGCTGATTTCTGACTTCTTAAAGCAATTCGAGCCTCTTTTGAAGTCAATGAGCTGCAGCGGCCAGCGATCACTGTACGCGCAGCGTCCTGCCTCTCAGAGAAGGTGAAGGCTTCTGGCGCGATTTTCACTCCCATTACATCCATAATTTTCACGATAGATGCAAAACCTTCGTTAAAAACGCAAGCTGCACAATACGTTGCAATTTCTACAAATTTTTTCCCGCAGAAGATGTGCTTGGGAGCGAGATGCCAAACGCACGAATTAAAACTTTCATTATTGTTCTGCGTGTCGTTTCCCAAGCATCTTTCTAAGTCATCATAAATCGGTTTGAGAATCTCTGTAACTTTGTCACTTAATGCAGGTGGGTGGCTAAAATTGTGCAGAGTTCCCAAAGCTTCATGTTTCCGGTTTTCGCACCAAGAGTGTTGGGGATTTTCATCCGTAGAAATCTTATTGTTGTCCAAATTGCATTTTTCATCTCTTCTAATGAATCTGCGTGACGACGTATAGCTTTGATCTTTGAAACATTTCGAATATTCCATCGACCTCCATTTTCCCAGCACAGACAGAGAATGATTTGCGTCACACTGCTCCTCATGATCGGCGTACCAAGCCTCAAATTCAATTGTTTTTTTTTTTACCTGTCCATTTGTGACAAGCTTTACTTATGCTTGATTTTACGCGCACATCCAGAATTTTGCTTGAATATTTTCCGATTAGTGTGACGATGACCTGTCCATTTGTGACAAGCTTTACTTATGCTTGATTTTACGCGCACATCCAAAATTTTGCTTGAATATTTTCCGATTAGTGTGACGATGCCTAAAAGCGAGGAAAAGCCACGCTTTAGACCACGACCCGCTCAGCGCCTTCTCTACAACTTTCGGGTATAACAGTCAAACTAAAGCGAATCAGATCACGAAACTGTACGAACACATTCTTAGATATATGTACTTTCGAAAAATGAAAAAAAAATTTTGACTTTTTTGAAAGTGTCAGTGGAAAGACCCCTTAAGACGGACATACTGTATAACAGTGTCCTGTAACACGTAATGGTTTCAGAGATGGATGGAAAGTTCATAAGAGTATATATAGAGTAAATTGAATATTTCAACAATATACAATTGTTACTTTGTTGCATTGTAATTTTGTTAACGATGAAGAAAAAATATATTTCGTCGTGTAATACCTACATTATTACATAATGGGACACAAATGTAATGCGTCGTTCAACGTATATTAACTGGTGATTTTTCACAACATATGAAGAAAATCTGATAGGGAAATTGAACCCATTTTTAACGTGGGTAAGAATACAACAGAAGACATTATTGAAGGATGTAAATGTGAAGATCATATAGAGTGCATATCACAAAAAGGCAAACGAAAAGTTCTAGACGTGTGTGACAAAACAAAGATTGTAAAGAAAATGAAGAAAGGTCCTACATTAAGTACATCAAAATTATTTTTTAAATTCTTCAATGAGATTGGGAAGAAAATTAAACTCCAAATGTTATTTTTAACGCGTTTAAAAACGTGGTTACAACGGGCAAGTTGCTCGGAGAGAGCCATCTGCGTATATGGGATCGGGGCCTCCATACCCATCAACACGAGCACTATTGAGTCATCCTGAATGTTCCCGCGGTTTTAAACCGTTAATTTTGAAAAAAACAACTCCACAGAAATTTAATATTTTTATTTAAAATAGTTTCCATAATGTTCGATACGTTTTTGCCAACGTATTACAAGAGCTTTAATTCCGTGTATATAAAAATCCGAATTTCTAGGACGGCCGCTCAGCAGCTGTTTTAGGAGCAAAAGTGCTTTTTTTTTTTATCTCGAGCAGAGCCGACAGCAGAGGTCAGAGTAAATGACGTCGAAAGTTGTTAAAGGAGTGGGGAACAATGGTAGTGGTGGGAGTGTAAGCTCATAAATAAGTATTTATTTATGTACATATTTATGTACTGTGTAAAGCTCAGGAGTTTGTCTCTGGGATAGTGCAGGAGCACGAGGGGTATTTCACTCGCTCCGCCCGAATCTTCCGTCATGCAGTGTTATATGATCCGATTCGTCGATATTATCGTATTCGGCCAATAATGACTATATGTGTGCCTTATTGTTATAATTGTGTTAGAGAACTTGGCCTTATGAGGATACGACCCAATCAGACATTCCTTCCAGGGGCAAACTTCTGAGCTCTACACAGTATATACTTATAGGCACGTGCTAAAAAAAAGTACTTAACCAATGGTACGAAACACCTCATGAACGTATCGACACATGCCTACCTACGAACCTACACTCCCACCACACTACCGTTATTCCCCACTGCTTTTACGATTGTCAACGTCATTTGCTCCCGGCTCTGCTCGAGATAGAAAAGAGCGCTTTTGCTCCTAAAACGGCTGCCTGAGCGGCCCCGGTCCAAGAGATAGAAAGACGCAAATGAATCTCCCCAACCCAAATCTAGTTTACACTAAAAAAAATCATATTCCCAGTTTGGTGGTCTACTTTAGAATTAATTCACTACAGTTTTCTGTGACCGAGTACCACTATCACTGCAGAATCAGACAGTAACGAATTGGAGGTTCACCAAAAACCGCAACTAACCCTGACCAACAGAAGGCCTTATCTTTCTGCATAACAACGCCAGACCGCGTGTAACAAGCATAACTGTATAAAAATTGCATCAACTGGCTATTGAAGTTCTACCTCATCCTCCATATTCTCCTGATTTATCTCCAACCGATTTTCACTTTTTCCGCTCATTTGACAATTTCCATACACAAAAGCGATGTAGGAAACAGGGGGATATTGAAAACTCCTTTCGGCAGTTTCTTTCTCTTAGAGATACGAATTTTTATGTATGCGGAATTAATGCTGATGTAATACGTTGGCAAAAGTGTATCGAACAGTATGGAAATTATTTTGAATAAATATATTTAATTTCAATGGAATTCACGTTTTTTTCAAAATGAACGGCTTAAAACCGCAGGAACTTTCAGAATAACCTAATATAGTATAACAACAAGGAAATACGGAGGGCACCTTGGCTATAGGTGTAAAGTCCCGACTTGTTGACTGGAGATTGGGTGTTCAGTTACTCTGCTTTTGGGTCCCTCGTACTTTTGTTTGGCTCCTACACATGTATGTAAATCAAATTAGTTGAAAAAGGGGTTACAGTTTACTAGGGAATTTGTTTAACCAAAAAATATGTGGACTGGTGTTATTTATAATAATGAAAGGAAATTTGTAGGAGCTGAGGAGAAATGTGAACCCAAGCGGGAATCGAATTCGCGACCTCCGACCGATAAGCCAGGATTCTACGCCATAAGTCAAAGCATCTTCCTTATTTTCTCGTTATTAAATCTCCTGCTGATGGGTATGGAGGATCCGATTTCACAAATTTAACATTTTTTGATCTGATTGGCAAAGAATAGTGAGATTGGAAGAAACGAATTCCAAGTTAAAAATACAAAGCAAAGTCCAAAGTACAGAGGTGGAAATGTACTACTTCTGTGGGGGTGTATCTCCACATTTGACAATAGCGAATTAGTTTTTATAGATAGTATAATCGACAAAGAATGGGAGTTCAAAGAAGATTTAAATATTATCCAGACAAATGTTTCCAAGTATAAAGCATGTACTGTATAGGAATATTTACTGTACACTTGTCCAAAGTTATTGCAGCTTCTACTTTCGATCGGCGAAACAAGCAAACGTTAATAATGTCTAAAGTAATGTTGAAACAAGAACTAAAAGACAAATGGAATAATAATAACAAAGAATATTTGAAAAATTAATTTGTAATGTGCTTTAATGTTTGAAAGAGGTCACTTGTCAATAAGGATATCCTATAAGATATTAAATCAGTTTTCGTTTATGAAAATTAAAGCAAAAAATAAATATTAAGTTTTAGAGGCAACTCAATATTATTATAATGGCTAAATTAGACATTTCTTTGTTTAAAGTATTTTTTGTCATAAACAAAATTGAAATATAGCAATTGTAAGTAAAGTAAAGTTTTTTTAAAATTGTAAGTAAAGTTACTCACTGTGTATATTATTTAATCTTCTTTACAAGATACAGCAGCTTTTATATTCTGCCCACTGACATTTGATTACTTTCACAGGAAATGCTCAAAATGACTACTTTACATTTTTACATATGCTTGTGAATGCTTTGTTGTTGATCTTGTTACTTTTTTGACAGTTTTAGATATTAGTTAAATTTCTTGAAGACCTTACTAAATGTACTTCAACATTTTAATGCTTCTTTTGTGAATGAAAAATTTCATATGCCCTGGCTGGTAAAAATGCAGTGAATTTAAATCTAGGAAGCAAGGGAGCAACGCAATAAAACTGTTATTGCCAATCCATTTTTGGAAATTTTTCATTCAAGAATTGCTCATCTAACATGTAATAAAATTTTAACATAATTTAATACTCTTATTGAGAGTAAGAACTAAAATTACTCATTGAGAATTACAATATGAAGGGATTGCTTCATTTATTGAAGCAATTTTCACAACATAAAATTTTCTATAAATCAGATACAAGATCAAATGGAACATATATACATATGTTTTCATAATCTCAATATGATCACTTTTTTATTATTTTCAATTACTGAATCCATCTGTGAAGTGGATTCCACATATTTAGGGTATCTTTATATTTTGGTGGCAGTGATTACAATTTCATGTTAGACATATGAGGATATTTCCAGGTAGTGTCAGAAGGTATGGAATGTCATGATCTTTGCCAACTATATGAAAAGTTCTTGTTACCGAGCTAGATTCGGCGTATAAACCATATTCCTTGAATAATGCGAGGATTCTGCCACGTCCAGCGTGATACCTGCCCTTCCGTCCTTCCTTCCTTCCATCCATCCATCAGTTGTGGTATGTGCAAGTTCAAATATGAGAAATTGATGTTTCACAATGTTACTTATTGAAAGGGATCGTATGCAATTCACAATCATAAAAACAGAATGCTGTAGTATGCTATCAAAACTACGTCATGAGAACTGCCGAAAAATCATGTTAACAAATATTGATATTACAACGCAGAATATGCAATGTCGCAACATAACTTATGCAGAATTGGATATTCTGTCAAAATGTCATTGAACGGCGCGTGAATTATAGATAAACAAAAGTGAGACTGTACAAAGAGGTCCATTATAACAACACAGATTTATTTTTTACTGATTTTTAGATATTCTAAATGTACAGAATATATTTGTCAAATGGAAGAGGGACGTCTTGCGTGCCAACCTGGGTGTACAGAGGAAGAAACACTAGAAGCAATGATATTAAGGGAACTTTCAGTAATTCGTGATCATGCTGGAAAAGCTTGTTTGAAAGAACTTCATCCCAGTAATAGTCCATTAGTTATGGCTTTGTCTGGCAGTAAAGGAAGTTTCATTAATATTTCTCAAATGATTGGTATGTTAAGTAATAATATACAAAAAATATTTGTCATTGAATGATATTTGTTATTTAATATTTTCATGTTATTTAGCATGTGTGGGGCAACAAGCTATTAGTGGTCATAGAGTTCCAAATGGATTTG
Organism: Habropoda laboriosa; assembly: GCF_001263275.1. Taxonomy (NCBI): domain Eukaryota; kingdom Metazoa; phylum Arthropoda; class Insecta; order Hymenoptera; family Apidae; genus Habropoda; species Habropoda laboriosa. Next base: position 144,206 of record NW_017101081.1, read on the forward strand.
AAGATAGAGCTTTACCACACTTTGAACGACATTCAAAAATTCCTGCAGCTAAGGGTTTTGTAGAAAACTCATTCTATTCTGGTCTAACACCAACGGAATTCTTCTTTCACACAATGGGTGGAAGGGAGGGACTTGTAGATACAGCAGTCAAAACTGCAGAGACAGGTTATATGCAACGACGATTAGTTAAAAGCTTGGAAGATTTGTGCCTTCATTATGATATGACAGTTCGTAATTCAGTGGGAGATATTGTACAAATATTGTATGGTGGAGATGCTTTAGATCCTACATACATGGAGGGTACGATATTATTATTATTATTATTTAACATTAATAACAGAATAATCAAATAATCATTTTAACAGGAAAAGACTGCCCTGTGGATTATAAGAGAGTACTGGATCACATAAGAGCTAAATCATCGTGTAAAAATGAGGAACCACTAGATGGTCCCAGTGTTATTAAAGCTACAAACGAATTATTAAATTCTGAAGAATATGAGTGTCTCAGTAAAGAATTTAAACAAGAATTATCGTAAGTACAACAGTTACGTATGCTATAATATTACAAACAAATAATGTTAAAATTATATTACTAAATTTTACTCTCACAGCACATTCCTTAAAAATGTAGCACGTAAAATAGCGCGTCTTCGTCACAATGCGCCATTGAATGTACCTGTAATTTTGCAACTTGAACGACTCACAGTTTCTCAATTAGTTGAATTTATTCATACCTGTAAAGAAAAGTACATGAGAGCAAAAATAGAACCGGGTACCGCTGTAGGTGCACTTGCTGCGCAAAGTATTGGTGAACCAGGTACACAAATGACATTGAAAACGTTTCATTTTGCTGGAGTAGCATCTATGAATATTACTCAAGGAGTACCACGTATTAAAGAAATTATTAATGCAAATCCCAAAATTAGTACTCCTATTATTACAGCAGCTTTAGTAAGTTCTGTATTCAGAATACAAGCTGTATTGTGTCTAAAATATGTATTTATATGAAAGAAACACATATTTTAAAAATTTTTTTATTTTAATATTAGGAAAATGATGCAGATCCAGAATATGCCAGGAGAGTAAAGGGTAGAATCGAAAAAACTACTTTGGGAGAAATAACAGAATACATTGAAGAAGTGTATCTACCGGATGATTGTTTTTTACTGATAAAATTAGATATTGATAGGATAAAACTATTGAAATTAGAAGTAGATGTCAACTCTATACGTTATTCGTAAGTGAATGAATTTATATTTTATAACGTAAAAGAATATTTGTCAATAAGAATTTATACATGGTACGACTGAATAACATGTACAAGCAGACACGAAGTGATTGCTCATGAAAAAATAAGAAAAAAATGTAGAATGAAATTATTTCATTCGAAATTTTTCATTCGAAGTTTAGTTTTCGAGAAAGTCGAGTTTGAAAATCCACTGTGTGCGTGTGCAATTACGGCTAAGATATGGTTCGCCGAGCGATGTATAATGTCTATCGTGTTTGTAAACAATGCGTACGTGATATTTACGAGTTTCTAGATTCAACAAAGAACAAAAGATATTTTGTCAACTATTCTATTATATCAATTATAAAACTACTGGAACTGATTGCCTCGTTGTCGTATGCAGAGCTTGTGCTCATCTAATTACAGATGCACAAACTCTCGGTAATGTGTTTCGATTTTCCAAGTCTTCAAATGCGTGATTAATATTTTGTATTAATTGGTCCCAACTTTCAATATTTCGACTATAAATCTTTTCCTGATATGACCCCACAAATAAAAATTGAGGGATGTAAGATCTGGTAATCTTGGAGGCCAGGCAACTGTGCCTCCACGGCCAATCCAACATTAATATTTTTCGTTAATAAAGTTTCTTACTCCTCAGTTGAAATGTAGCGGAGCACCATATGTTAGAAAATTATTCATTGTCGAATACATAAGGCACATCATCTAATAATGTTGATACATTTTCACGTAGAAAATTTAAGTAACATTTTCCTGTTAAAGTATACGACAAAAAATGTAATCCAGTCATGTAATTGCCGAGTATTTCAACTCATACATTAACATTAAACTTCTCTTGAAAATATCTTTCATGCATTGCATGAAGATTTTTAGTCCATAAGTGCGTATTATGAATATTGAAAGCACTGTTTCTGGTGAATTGTGCTTCATCCGTCAGTTTTCCTGGTTATCCCGTAAAAATTGTTAAAATTGTTCTTTCTTGAATCTAAAAACTCGGAAATATCACATAGGCATTGTTTGCAAATGCGGTACACATTATACATGACTCGGTGAATCATATCTTAGCCGTAATTGCATACGCATGCAGTGGATTTTTAAACTCTATTTTCTCGAAAACTAAACTTCGAATGAAAACATTTCATTCTACATATTTTGCTTATTTTTTCATGAGCAATCACTTCGTGCCTGCTTGTACATGATTATTCTGTATAAAATACGTCTAATTTGATTATATCATTTATGCAGAATTTGTACGTCAAAGTTGAGGTTGAATCCAAAACTAGTAAATGTTAAAGGTGATTCAATTATTACTGTGAATCCCATAAAAAATAAATATAGTTTAAATTATGCGCTTACACAACTCAAGGAAACAATTCCAAATATCGTTGTAAAGGTAATTTGAAAAAAGGAATTTACGTGCTTTATGATAAATATTTTCTAAGTGTTTAAAATGGCATACAAACTTTTATTCCTGTACAATTTACAGGGTTTACCATCAGTTTCTAGAGCAGTAATTCATAATGATGATTCCAGTGGAAAAACAAGATATAAATTGTTTGTTGAAGGAGACAATATGCGAGAAGTAATGGCAACTTTTGGCGTTTTAGGCAAAAAAACGACTTCGAATAATACAATTGAGGTAAATGTAAAATTAAAGCAAAAGTACTTGTGTTAAAAAAAAAATGCGTACAAATATGTTTCAGGTTTCCAAAACTCTAGGAATTGAGGCTGCAAGAGCAACTATAATGACAGAAATTAAATTGGTGATGGAAAATCACGGAATGAGCATTGATCGAAGACATCCAATGCTTGTAGCAGATTTAATGACTAGTAGAGGAGAAGTATTGGGTATCACAAGACAAGGTTTAGCTAAGATGAAGGAATCTGTTTTAAATTTAGCCTCGGTAAAATTATACATA
>NW_017101081.1:147656-154551 GCF_001263275.1 Habropoda laboriosa
AAATACAGCTAACAAAGATAAACCAAAAAAGAGGGATCTGATATTTGATGACATACAATTTCACAAGAAGATTACGAAAACCACAACTTAATTGTAAATAAATTATTATCTACTTTGTACTAAAATGTTTAATGTACATAAGTGAAAAGATATATATTAAGGATCCTAACATTTTTATATTTTGCTTGTTTTTTTGTTTAACATTTATTTATGTTTTAAAACAAAAATATACTTTCGAAAAGGTATAAGTGTGTAAGAGTATATCAAGCAAGCCTTATACAGTTGCTAGGAAACAATATGTTTGATCTATACTTGTTATATATTAAATTGCTAGAATATACATATATCTCTACTGAATCCATCAGTGACATTAAGCACAGTGACGTTTTTCTCATGTAAAATTTCGATTTATACCTTTTGTGTATATAAAATAGTATAATATACTCAAGAATATTACGTTTTTCAAATATTTTTTCAATCAAATACTGGTACCAAGAAAGAATATCAAAATGGTAAATGAAACGGAATTTTGGACTGAAATACGAAAAGACATACCGCAATATAAAAAGAAAAAACCCAGAGTTGTTCCTGCTTTTACTATTCAAGCTTTACAGGTAATATTTCAATATTATAAAAATACACTTAGATTGACATTTACCCAGATTGACATTTCTTCGTAACATACCTAGGAAAACACTGTAGTTGCAAAACCTCCTCGATATGGATTGTATAAAACACAACCATCTAAACCATCAATATTTCGCAAGTTCTATGAAGGTGGCGTTTTTCCAGTTGCATTAGAAAAGGATAATTATGGCACAAAACTTAGCTGGAAAGTTAATATTGTGGATTTAGATTTCCACCATTATTTGCCATTATTTTTTTATGGTTTAACAGAAACTGAACAGCCAATTAAATTTATAGTAGAACAAGGAATATCTGATATGTTAGAACATGGGGGTTCAAAAGTGTTACCCGTTGTACCTCAATTAATAATTCCTATTAAAAGTGATTTTCTATTTCTTACATTACATAAGTAATTTTTGAAACGTAAATTTATTTCATTTTATCAGAATGTGTTCATTATAGAAGCCTTAAATACAAAAATGCCGGAAATTATTTGTACAACTTTAAGAGCCCTTCAGAATCTTGTACGCTCGGTAGATTGTGTTGGAGAAGCTTTAGTTCCATATTTTAGGCAAATTTTGCCAGTTCTTAATTTGTTAAAAGACAGAAATGGTAAGATTTTAATTTGTTTTTATACTATCTTATGAAAATGATGAAATTCGATATTTCAGTAAATCTTGGAGAAGGTATTGACTACTCACAACAAAGAGGTGAAAACGTATCAGATATGATACAAGAAACTCTTGAATTACTTGAAATGTATGGAGGTGAAGATGCTTTTATAAATATTAAATATATGGTTCCAACATATGAATCTTGCATGATGAATTAAGTACTATTTATTTACTGTCTATTTACTAATCAGGTATGATCTTAAATTATACAATTTTAAAAATACATAAAGGGAACACCCATTATAATAAATATGATTATTTATATTATACAAAATGTTACAAAAATGTAAGAGATTATCATTATCATATACTGAATTATTCATAAATTATGTTATATCAATGTATTAACTTTATTTATATCTTTCCTGGATCCTCTTTTAATGTTACTGTCTTGTTAAAAACGAGCTATAATAAAGGAATAAAATCAGTAAAAATAATACTATTTAAGTTGACTTTCATGATCTTAATTACCTTTCCTGGTGTTGTATCAGGATCCACAGAGAAGAAACCAATGCGTTCGAACTGGAATTTTTCAAAAGGTTTTGCTGATTTTGCTAAACTTGCATCAACGTATCCAACTATTTCTTTTTTACTAACTGGATTCACATCACTTAAGAAACCATTTGGTACCTCATTAAGATCTTCAGGATTCTTATGTTTAAATCTGAAATTTACATTATATACAAGATAAAAATTATTAGAATTATCTAATATGATCAAGTCAATAACAATAAATTATTGCATTATTCAAATACTTACAAACGTTCATATAATTTAACAGATGCCAATATAGGATTTGATACCCAATGTATAAAAGCTTTAGGTTTGTTTGAATCAGAAATGGATTCTTGTGTGACAATTAAATTTATTATATTACCACTGCTATCCCTTTCTATTTCTTTAACTTTCAGTACTATTCCTACATACTTTAAACCAACAGATTGGTTTGGCGTTAAACGTCTAAAATCTTTTCCTGCGTTCTATAAATGTATAATAACATTTTTAATGAAATGACAATAAATAACATTTCCTCTATGATTGAAATTAAAAAAATTGTGTATACTTCTTTGAAATCAGATGTTTCAATATATATAACTTCATCAAAGGTAATATCATGTTGTCCTTTGTCTGGTTCATTAGGAAAATTAGGAACAGTTACTTGTATGGGATTTTCATGAGGAAAATTGCTAATGGTTATTTTTAACGGTTCTAAAACTGCCATATATCGACTTGCAGTTACATTTAAAACATCTCTAACACATGCCTCCAAGACAGATGGATCAACAACTGCTTGAGCACCAGTTACACCCATTTGAGCACAGAAGTTGTTTATAGCTTCCGATGGGAATCCTCGTCTACGAAGAGCTGTCAATGTAAATAATCTGGAAAAAATGTATGTGTACTTTATATTGATTTAACATTTTGTTTTTGAATATTACTGTAGTATAAATTTTTATGTTACATAATGTTAAAATATACCTAGGGTCGTCCCAATCAGATACAATGCCTTCCTCAATCAATTTACTAATTTTCCTTTTCGAAACAACAGTATAGTTCACATTCAACCTACCATATTCCCACTGTACCGGGCAATAAATATCTAAAGCATTACAAAGCCAATAGTATGACGATCTCCTTGATTGAAATTCTTTGGTACAAAGAGAGTGAGTTATGTTTTCTATGCTATCACATAAGCAATGAGTAAAATCATATGTTGGGTAAATACACCATTGGTCTCCTGTTCTATGGTGTGAAGCATATTTTATTCTATATGCAACTGGATCTTGTTTTCCTTCCTCTAATGTTACTTTCATGCGTAATGTAGCTTCACCTTCCTCGAGTAATCCATCTTTCATATCCTATATAGAAAAATATAAAATCAACCTAAATACCACATTCATAGTATACTTAAAATTTTTTTAAATCAGATTCCAAAATGTAATAAATTTGTCTAAAGAAAAACATAATTACATTAAATAATTGTAAACTTTCTGAAATAGGTCTATTACGCCAAGGGCTTGGTGGTGGATTGAAACCTTTTATTTCTTTGCTAGACTGATGACAAACATATGCCAAACCTTTTTGGATAAGCACAATAGCCCATTCATATAACTGTTGGAAATAATCTGAAGAATGAGTAATTTTAGCAGGTTTATAACCAAGCCATTCTACCATTTCATGTATACCAGTGAAAAACTTTTCTTCTTCTTTTTCGGGATTTGTATCATCGTAACGTAAATAACAAATTCCATCATAAGCTGCAGCATATCTATAAATTACAAACTACTGTTAACAACAATTTAAACTACTAAAGTTAAAAATTATTTATTAGGATAAAACATACCCAAAATTAATATTGATTGCTTTTGCATGACCAATATGTAAAATTCCATTAGGTTCTGGTGGAAACCTAGTTATTACTTTACCCCCTGTTGTTTTTAAATGTTCTTGAAGTAGTCTATGTGTATTTGTTGTTAGAATATACCCTTCAGTTTTATAATTCTCTCCTGGTTTATGAAAATGAACTTTAGTCTTCATTAACTCACTTATTGTATGAACACCTACTTTCTCATTTATTGATATTATACTTTTATGTTCTAATAAATAACAAGACATTAAATTATTTTTCATTGAAAAATTTTGTAATAATCAATAAAGTGTAGTCACCTTTTCTGTCCACCTCAAAAATATCAATTATTTCAAGTATTAGACGAAAACATTATTTACAAAAGTTGTGTGATTGTAAGAAAAACATGACATGGTGGCAGTAGATTCCTTACAGGTGGAGGCAGAGAGGAGATTTCGAGGTCATTTTGATTTTGTAAATGCAATGACTAATTTTTTATAGTCAAATTAGATAGAATAGCGAATTTTGAGTATAAAAGTACTAAAGTACATTCATTCTGAAATCACATTTATCACCCTACCTGAGATATTTGACTTTGTACATCCATATTTTCATTATGAAATATTTTTTTATGAAAAATATTATGTATAAAGGAACACCAAGAACACTGCAAAATATGAGGCAATGGATAACTGCAGTGCATGTTGGAATAGACCCCACAATGATAAGATGTAGAAGAGATTCAATGGTTCACAGATTACAACACTGTATCAATGTACATACTTGACACTTCAAGCCTGTTTCATAATGAAAGTAATAGAATGAAGAAAATCAAATATATCAGGAACAATAAGTTTTAAGATAAATATATAAAATAAATGTATACCTTAGTACCTAGTATACCATTTAGTACTTTTATACTCAGAATTTGCTATTTTATCTAATTTTACTATAAAAAAATAAATCATGACATTTAAAAAAATAAAGTGGACCTCAATATCTCCTCTATGCCTTCACTTGTAAAAAAAAATATTGCCAGCATGTTATGTCTTCCTTGCACCCATACAACTTTTGTAAGTAATGTTTTTATCTAATACTTGAAATAATAGATATTTGAGGTGAGCAGAACAAGTGGAACATCCTGTATAAATATACATAATTAACTTACCTTTTTCTTTCTCTGTCTTTTTTACTTTAGCTTGTTTTATTGCCTTAGGTAGGGGTGTAAGATCAGAGTCACACTTTGCACCTAACAAATCAAGCATCTGGACGTCAAATTCATTTTTTATTGCTTTTCCATCTGCCCACTTTAAAGTATTACGTACTTGTTGCATTAATAAACCAACGTTAAAATGATATCTGTAAAATTATATTTTATATCTCATATGATTTATAACATTTGCAATAATATATTAAAATATTAAGTGATTAAGTAAAATAATATATACCTTTTCTCTATTATTTCTGTTTTATGTGCACTTATAACTTTTTCTATTTCATATTCTATTTCTTCTGGTGATACAATAACACCCACACCACATTCTTTCTCAAAATTAGATATATCAATATTTTGTGTTATATTATTAAGTAAATAATTTAATGCAGCGTCTATTCTTTGAATTGTATCTAATTTTTTTTCAGCTATGTATTGAGTAAGAAATAACAATTTGTCTGCAATTTGATTCTTAATTTTTGAAGCAAGATGGTATAACAAAATTCCAACTTCAGGTGTAATAACTCCATACTTATTAGCCTACAAATATGATACATATGGTACAGCTAAATGTAATAGAACTTACATCTTGTTGAAATAGAATGAAATGAATCCATTTATAATATACTTAATTCATTGATAACATTACATTGTTAAACGACAACAACAAAAAAACGAATACTATTCAAAATATGCATATAACACATACTTAAATAATTTACTAACCTCTGTTATAGCAAGTTTTAAATTATTAGAAATTTGTTTATTTTTTAGAGTTTCTTTACATTTGTTCTCACTTAAACCAATAGATTGAAATAATTTTACATCATTTTCTGATTCCATTATCATATTTGCTTCTTCCTTTTGTGTGAAAATAGAAATGGTTCAAAAATCGGCAAATTACTTGGTTCTTATGAACATAATATACTTACTTAATGTGTAGGTTATATTGTAATAGAAAAAGAAGGGATATAATACTTATTACGAAAGTTTAGTTTAAATTTCTGTGTTCCAAAACTTATCAGCGTTATTGCTTTCTACATATATTAAGATTGTGCTTCAATCTTTTACTTTAATAACGAAAATATACGTGTCCCATCTCAAGTCTTTCTTGATGAAATACATAGAGGGACTCTCCTGCAAGAGTTTCACATTTAATACATAATAATAATTCATATTTAAATATCGTATTTGAAGATACATATGGATGATACGAAAAAATGTTTAAGATAAAAATTGCACGATATCGAGGGAGGCATATTATACTCTTGTATATTTGACCTTGTGATGACCTTTAAACGTTCTGTGAAGGTCATATTAAAGTCTTTAAATAGGCACCTGCATTTTTTATTACATATTCTTATGGCTAACATTGAGACGTTTCCAAAACACTACAAATTCGTGCCCTTCGCTCTATCCACTATCAAAATATGAAACCGGTATTAGCGTTACCCGATGTACTTATTCAAACTCACACGTCAGTACGAGACATCTGATGGTCGTCGCCTCAACTATTCAAGCTGCAAGTGTCGCTGTCCAGACAGCCAGGCCGGGGGACATTACATATGATATATTGATAATAAATAACATTTATCACAATTACTTATATAAGGTTATTCTATCATTACATTATTTTCTATCAACAAATTTAATCAAATTTATCCCTTTTAAAAATTACGAATGATTAAGTGCTATGGCCTTATTAAACTTTAGTAATTGCAACTTGATTAATGAAAAACCAATATTTAGTCTATGTTTTTCTCAAATGTAATCAAATGTAAGATTGGAGATATATTGATGTTTCATTAAACTTATTTATAATGAAACAGAGATATTATTTATAAATGAAATATATCTGCATATACATTAAAAATAAAAAATGATTGAAAGCAATGACGATGATTTACAATTATGTCCTGTGACACTTGCTGCCTTAAATGAATTTTTAAAAGAGAAAGAAGAAAGAGAAAAGCAATTAAAGCACAATTTGGAAAATCAAACTTTAGATATTGCTTTTGATGAAAACTGGGTACG
>NW_017101081.1:164368-170962 GCF_001263275.1 Habropoda laboriosa
AAGTTTCTAATGATTTATTAATCCATGTTTTAGCAATTAAGCCAGTTTTGGTATGATGAAAAGACAGTTGATACACTTGTAAAAGGTGCTATAAACTGTACAGAATCTAATGGAAGAATTGCTTTAATATCATGTCCTACACTTTATAGTAAACTGAAAAAAAATGCTGGTGAACGGCAAGGTATAAATGCATATTGTTTATCTGGTAATTCAATAATTCAAAAATATTCAATATCACTAATGTTGTTACTAATGTTAATTATTTCTTAACAGTTACTCTCTTTGAGTATGATAAACGTTTCGAAGTATACGGCTCTGACTTTGTTCCATACAACTATAAATTTCCTTCAGATATACCCAGAGATATGTCGAATTTGTATGATTTAGTCATAGCTGATCCACCATTTCTTTCTGATGAATGTTTGACAAAAACTGCTCTTACAATACAGTTCTTAACCAAGAAAAAGATTGTCCTTTGTACAGGTACATTTTATAAATTAAACTTTTGTTTTTCATTACTACTTGAAGTTAATGGATAACTCATTCTTATTTACAGGTGCTATTATGGGTGAATTAGCAGAAAGATTATTGGATGTTAAGATTTGCAATTTTATACCCCATCATCAAAATAATCTTGCAAATGAATTCTACTGTTATTCGAATTTCGATTTTGATAAAATGTTATGCTGAAACAAATAATAAATAAATTATGTTTGTAAAATTTTAAAGCGTTTTTTAACACGTTTATTATTAATGTAGTTAATTTAAATTTGTTATCACTCATTATTTTTAAATACTATGTTACTTTTCGTATTAAAAACATAAAATTTAATATATTCATATATAGTGTTAAAAAATATTTTGTTTTAACAATTTTCTCATTAGAAAATAATTATAATAAACAAATAAAAATCGAATTTAATTTTTTTTTAATTTAACTTCTAATTGAAAACTGAAATGTGTTGGTAATACTGACACATTTCAATACAAAGTAAGAAATTTAATAACTAAATATGTAATATAGTACGTTCTATGTCTTATAATACTTGTTCTGTCATATGGTTTATTTTAATTATACCTATATCGATATATAAAATAATAATCAATGGAAGATTATAAAAATACTTAGGTAGAAGAAAACATTTTTTTTATAGTTTCTAAGAACAAACTCCCTAGGCAGGGCAAAAATAATCTCTAGGTAAACATCTGTAAAAAGAGACACGCCATGGAAAGCGTAAATATTTACATTTCTTGAGTGTTTGTGAGATTAATTTTTATTTATAATCATGATAGACGGAAACATTTCTATGGAGGAGGATACAGAATTACGTGATTTAGTGGTGCAAACTCTTGAAAATAATGGTGTTCTCGCAAAAGTGCGGGTATGTTAGAAAAATATTTTAAAAAACACGCCTTTTTAATAGGTTATGTAGATCATGTCAAAGAACCATTAAAGTTTTCATTGTTTTTACATTATTTGTTTTAAAATGTTTCATAATGTTATAGGCAGAACTCAGGGCCAGTGTGTTTTTAGCTCTGGAAGAACAAGAATCTGTAATGGTATGTCAAAATGTTTTATAGTAAATAAATATAAATTAAAAAAAAAGTATTTATTATATATTCTGAAAGCGTAGTTTACAATAACAGAATGTACAAAATGATGTATAATTTATATATTTGAACTAAGATTTTTTTAAGAAAGAAATAAATATTTCAGAATCCACAACCACTTCTTAATAAAACTGTAAAACAGTACCTGGCTAATTCAGAAGGAAAATTATTGTTTTCCTTGGTTAGGGAGTTCCTAGAATATTTTGGTCTTGATTATACAATATCTGTATATGATCCAGAAACTTACTTTGGAAAAGAATATAATTATGTTGGAAGAAATAAATTATGTGAAGAACTAGGTATTGAATCCAATGAGCCATTGCTTGGAGAAATTTTAAAAAATAGCATGAACAGTGCCTTTAATAACACACAAAAGGTATTTACTCAAGATAGTCTATGATATTGTGTTGCAAAGATATCTTACAAAAATTTTAATTATTAGTTATTACACCATTACAATTATGAATGTTTTTATAGAATGAAACTAATGACAGCAAACTTAGTAAAACAGATGAAATTACAACAAACATTGCTAATGCAACATTTGAAATTTCCATTCCAAAAGTATTAAGTAATGAAACTGCATCATTATCAAATGATAATGATGTATCGGATAAGTTGGAAAGTGTTTCACAACAAAGTCAAAAACTTCCAATAAATGTGACAATAACTGATAAGAAAAATAAAGAAACATCTACTCATGTTTCAATAGTTGATTCAAATTGTGAAAAGCAACATGAACTCAGGAATAGTACAACTTTTGAATACAATGATAAGAATGATGGAATTGACAGCAAAGGGAATAATAATATGAATTTTAATATACTCCCTACAAATCCAAATGGCACAAGTACAGTGATGAATCATACAATAAAGGAGACTGATTGTGAGATAGATGCAACCATCCAAACAAGTTTATTAAATAAAACCAAGCCTTTAATTAAGTTTGATGAATCTATAGTTACTGAAATGCAAACAAATCAAAATGAAGATATAAGTAAGCAAAATAATATAAATAGTTTGGAGTTACAAATAGCAAATAATGTACAAAACAAAAAACCAGTTAATACTGGAAACAGTTTTGGAAAAACTGTATACTTCGAAGAAATTATTGTTGATGGAAAAAGAGAAAATATTAATGCTGAAACCTTTTTACAAGATTTACCATCTTTAGATAAAAAATCTCATTCTATACTTAGTGATCTCCCACCACTAAATGGTAAAAAAACTAATATTAATGATTTAAAGGAACTAATGGATATTGGTCTTGGTATGTTGATGCATATCCTCATAATGTATCTTGTATCATATTCATATTATAAGTACAATATTTTTAGGAACTGATGGTACAGATAACTATGAGGAAGATTTTATCTCATCTGCATCTGGCAGTGCTTATGATCAAAGTCCGTCTAAAGATCTTGAAAAATCAGATAGTCCAATAAAACTACAATTGAAAAAAGAAGATAATATTCAGAGTGCTCATAGCGAAGGTATAAGCGAAGAAATTGAAGATATGGATGATATATTAAGTAGTACATCTTGTGTAAGTAAATTTTGTATGTATTTAGATCAGTGCTGTGTACTAAAATATTCAAGAGTATTTTGATTTTCCAAACTATTCCCATTTTTTAAGGAAACTAATGCTAGTTTAAAATCCAACTAGTATAAATAAATGACTTGCTCTCTAAATTTTATTGTTAGTCTTGTTAGTATTCAATTCTTTTACTTATAGCAGGAGAGCATGGTCATGTGGTAAGAGGGACCCCTTTCTGTGGTGGTACTGTTTTAAACTTATTTTTCTGTATATACTCTCAGATGTACTGATAATTTTTTATGTACTTTGAACACTTCACGTATAATTTTATTCTAGCTTGAAGATATAAATATGGATAAAAATATATCAAATTTTGCAACGGGTATTACAACAAGTTGTGCAAAGGAACTATAATTATGAATCACATCAGTATGGAGTTACAGCAAGAAGTAAAATATTATTTCGTTTAGCGTCAAGTATATTAATGCAAATTGCTATGAATTCGTACTTTGCAAAATTATTTTGATTTCTAACATGGCACTGCCTTTCATGACTCAATACTTATAGGTTTTCCCACAAAGAACGTAGAAGGACACTGCCTGAATATATACAAATGCTATATTTTTAGTGAATTGTAATAATTTCGTAACAGAAGCATATTTTTATAAATCAGGATCTTTATTTTAACAGTATGTAGAATCAACAATTGTTAAATTAATATTCTATAGACTTAACGTTATATTAATTATTAAGTGAAAAGTTTGAACTTCTTATAGAAAATTTCTAAAAAAAATTTGATTAAAAAATTAACCAATGTAAAGTAAACTAGACTACGACGTAATATTTAATTAAATATACAATTGTATTTTTGTTTTAATAAATATGATATATTATTAATCAAATTAGAATTGTAATAAAACTTTTGATCACATACTTTCAGACAAACTGCCTTCTACGTTGCTCTGTAAATGTACCTAGTATTATTATTTTTAAAGCCAATTATTTCAATTTTAAAATACCTTAAAAAATGAAAAGTAATCAGTTACATTAATGATTGTTAAATACTTAGTTAAATCTTTCTAAACAAATTTTGTAATAATTTTGTTGTGTTTATCAGATCCTGTATTTGATTTCATGACTGAAATGTCATTAATTACCTCATTTAACTAAAGTTACTGGTATGGTATTGATAGCAATATCAGTAAATCATCCGTCTAAAAATGGATTGCCTAAAAAATACATAAAATTATTTTTCTTCAAAGATAATGGTGCTAAATGCATAAAATTAAAGTTATTTATAAAAGTTGAAGTTGATATTCCATAAAAGATTAGGTGCTTATATGTTTCCTTGCATCCATGAATCGTAATATTTAAATGACTAATGAAAGCTTTAGACTAAGTAATTCAATTTTTGGGCAATCCAATACCTTGATAAACATATTGGTATAAATAAATTATGCCTCAAATAAGATGCAATAACTAAGTACAATTCATAATGGATAAACTGAATGCTTGACAAATCAAAATCTGTTTGTAACAAATGTACAGCCTGCTTCCTTCACAAAACTTTTTGGTAGCACACAATTACTATAACATTATCAATAGTAAATATTGTAAATGATTCAAACAAAGAGATTTCATAGTCTGTTCTGGTTATAAAATTCCTATAGTTATGTTGTTACAACAATTCATGCATTAAATAAATAGGAAATTGGTTTTTACTACAACTTTATTATAATAATGTTATTTTTAGTAAAACAGAATTACATTGTATTACAGAAAGATAATTTAAACATATATTTACTTATGTATTATTTTAATGAAGAAATTAAACAAATTGGTATCTTTATTTCTACAGTATTGAATATGATGAAATTCCTTAGTTTGAATCAACTTTTATCTCTATGTATATATTAAAGCAGGCGTGTTCCTGACCAATCAACGTGGTTACATTTTAATATTGACATAATATAATTTTATAAAACCAATTTCAGGATGATAGTAAACATTCCTACACTTTATAGAATGTAAAGCTTAGATACATTCCATTGTTATTAAGATTATTGCATTTTTGTTGTATTGTTAACATTAGTAAAGATATGTATACAATAAGTATTTTTTACTATGACATGTGAGAGCGAGCGAACGAGAGAGAAAGAGAGAGAGAGAGAGAGAGAGAGAGAGAGATATGTTTGAGAAACATTTTATAAGTATCACAGTATATCAACAAATTTTATTTTACATTCTTATAAAACTGTAAGGTGTTTTTGTAAGCATTTCTATTGCAGGGTACACAAACATTTTTGTATTTATGTAGTTTCAAACATGCTTTCATTTAAATGTAAACTGATTACTATACAGTCACATATTCTATATACATTTTTATGTAAAAGTCTCATTGTACACAATTTTTTCTTTGGAAAATTTGTGAATATATATATCGTATATAATGAATATGCAATATAGAAAAGGTTGAAGATATATTTTTTCACATTAGTAAAGGTATTAATAAATTTCTTTTCTGATATAAAAATCAAGTGCTTTTTGATAACAAAAAAATATAATTAATAACATCGATTTGTTATGTTATAAAATGTCTGTATTGATTTGTACATATGTCAATGGCATTTTATGCACTGGTATGTGAATTAATTATAGATTTTCAGCAAACACTGATATGAAATAGTTGTAATTATTGTTATTTACTAATTTATAATATCAACTTGAACAGATGAAGTATTAATGAGCTACTCACAATATTTTTTCATGCAGTCCTAGAGGTTTACTTTTGTAACCACGTTGAAGTATTGGTAGCTATATTGTGCCTTTTAGTGTGTATGAATAAGAAACAATGCAAATACATACTATGGAATTGTGGGATTTACAAAATACCTAAGTTACTTATTTATGATTTTGAAGTATGATGTAACAATATTCATGTATATGTTATTTATTTTATAAAGATTTTTCTCTTTTGCAAATCTTGTGAACAATTTTTTTACTACTACCTTACAATCAATCCCAGTTAAAGTTTTATATTAATTCAATATTTTACGAAATTTTACACCTCTAATTACCTATTAATTTGTTCATAACTTTTTAGGAAAATTGTATTTCTACAAAAATAATGAAATGAGAAAATTTTAGAAATGATAAAAATGAGAAAAAACAAATTTAATTACTTAATACATAATGCCATAATAAATTTCAAGTGCATATAGAGTTAGTAAAAATAAGAAAAACTGTTCACGTAAATACATATTTGTTATCATTTTATTTGTAAGAAACAGTTATATCATTCTTGTGTTACAGACCAGTATAGTATTACATAGAATGTAAAACATTTGAGTGTTTGTTCACGAGCATACTCTCAGGTAATTACAATAAGGAATGAACTTATAGGTGGAATTGAAAATTTCTACCAAAATTAAACGAAAATCAAAATA
>NW_017101081.1:171064-181417 GCF_001263275.1 Habropoda laboriosa
ATATACATCTAATGAATGTATGAGACATAGATTATAAATTTAAGTAGTTTTTCATTTATTTCATAACATTAATGTTTTACAAATCCAGTTGGCAGTGTGATAACATTGCAATTCAGATTTTAACATTTTAAGTTTCACACATGCAAATTAAAAATATAAGAACTAATTCATAATAGAAATTAATTAAAGTTGAAGTTGTCATGTATAAAACTATTTACTATTTATAAATTGTATATATTTGCAATAAATAATTTTATAATAATTCAGTGACAAATGTATATAGCAATTACAGTTGTAATTTTTTCTTAATAATATGTGGAGAATATGGAAAATATTTGAGTTGATACACGACTACAATATATACAACCAGAAACAATTTATTTAACAATTTGTACTGTTACAGTCTATCATGCTCCTTTTGTATTCGAGCACTGTACGTTTTCAATACAAGATTGTATGCATCCATATATCGGTCCATACACATTGCTACACATTTCTGAAAAATAAATTGAAATAATTTATACTTCGATAGTAGTACTAATAAAAAATATTTAAGTACATAAATATTTGTAATACACAGTACATTAAGTACTTAAATATTTTATAAAATTTATTTGCTTTATTGAATTAATATTATACTCGTTTTTTAGATTAATATAAATTATATAAACCATTTTCAAACCTTTCCTATTATTTATACTCTTACAATATTTGTTATATTTTGTTTATAAAATATTCATGAAAATAGTAAATTTTTATATTTTGGTAAAAAAAAAATACATGAGTAGAATAAAAATCAAATTTTTAAGACAAAAGGTTATATTACAAATAAAAAAGTTACCTGTTCAGAACTATCCAGAGAAGTACCCGGCCTCAGTACACACTTTTTAAAGCATTTTTCTGACATTTTCTGCAAATATGAGATCAAACATACATTGTTCGTTCATTTTAAATATGTAAAACAATGAAATAAATGTACTTCTGTAATCGTACCGAGAGCAACTCTTGAGCATTCGCAACAGCAAGTTCTTGTTTAATTTGTTGCATAAGTTCATTCCTTTCTTTATCGGTTAAGGATTCGGGTGTCAGGTTGTTCATATTTATAGGTTATTATTAATTACTTTAAAATGCTAATATTAAAATCAAAATTACTTTATCTCCTTATTAGTCCTAAACCACCATGTCTTTACCGGTTCGTTCGATAAACCGGAAGCACGTGAAACTGCTCTTTTAAATGCCGTTTTCAATGATTTGCTACAGAATTGTTGAGAATCGCACAAGGAGTAGTAGGGGAATTATCAACTGCATGCATTGGTAATATTGTGACGTACACACTCCGTGATTCATGCGAACTAGCCATGAGGTACTTACACATTTTGCGATTCTCACATGAATCCCCCCCCCAGTTTCAACGCACCCGTTGTACATAATATTTAAATATACAGGGTGTCCCGTAACTCCTCGAACACCCGGAAATGGGAGGTTCATGAGGTGACTCTGAACAACTTTTTCCTTTACCAAAATGTTGTTTGAAGCTTCATTTTTGAATTATTAACAAAAACCACTGGCCAATCAGAGCGCGCGCAGAGCCCGCGCCCAGGCACGGGCGCTGACTCTCATCCGCGCGCGATCGTGAACAAATGCGTACACGTGACTTCTCGGTTATCGATCGCTGTCAAAAAAATTTGACTTTACACCGTTGTTTTAATAAGGCTTAGAGAAATGGGTTTTTCCCGTCATTCCGACATTTGTATAAATTTTTGAAAAAACTGCAATTAGTCGGAATCGTGAAGAAAATAGCGAAGGTCATTTTTAATGCGTACGCATTTGTTCAATCGAGCGCGGGTGAGCCTCTGTTTTTCGTCCCTGAGCGCGAGCTCTGCGCGCGCTCCGATTGGCCAGTGTTTTTCGTTAATAATTCAAAAATGAAGCTTTAAACAACATTTTGGTAAAGGAAAAAGTTGTTCAGAGTCACCCCAGCTACCCCCCATTTCCAGGTGTTCGAGGAGTTGCGGGACACCCTGTATACCTCACGCAAAAATATCGAAGAAATAAAAATCAATGCACGAGACATCTCGTCCCCAGACACAAAAGGGTTAATCTACCCGAAATTCCGCGATTTCTTCTAAATAAACCTACTTCATCTCCGCGACTCTTGTGCTGATTTCTCCGTCAATATCTCATCGCGTGGATCGCGTAACGGTTCCAGAACGAGACGAAGACGTTCTTTCCCGAGGAGGTCTCGTCGATGGTCCTGACGAAAATGAAGGAAACGGCGGAAGCTTATTTGGGAAAGTCCGTGACGAACGCGGTGATTACGGTACCGGCGTACTTCAACGATTCCCAGCGGCAGGCTACCAAGGACGCCGGTACTATCTCCGGCTTGAATGTCCTGAGGATCATTAACGAGCCGACTGCCGCCGCTATTGCTTACGGCCTCGACAAAAAGGGACGCGGTGAAAGGAACGTTCTGATCTTCGATCTTGGCGGCGGTACTTTCGACGTATCGATACTCACTATCAACGACGGCATATTCGAAGTAAGTCTGTCTATCTGTCTCTCCGTTCTGTTCTGTTCGATCGTGAGCTGCGCTCCTCTTACCTTTCCTGGTTCAAATTATCGGCCAAAGCAAATCTCCGTTATGTGTTTCGTACAACTCTAGTATCGTAATTTTAAGAAAGCGCAGTTTTGAGAAAATGCGGCGAGCATAAGAGAGAAAGCGGGCGACGAGCGACGAGAGGCCGACGAAGGGGCTGGATGTAAAGTATGGCGTGCGAGGGATGGAAAACCGAGAGGCGTGAATAGAAGAAGCGTGGGTCAAAGTCACGTGTATGTAGGATTAGGACGGGTAGCAGTCTAGCTTGTAGGATACAAAAGTTTAATGTAAAATAAAGTAGAATAGAATCAATAGCATCCGCTCACGCTCGCGATTCGACAGACAAGACCGCTCGCGATCCCGGTTGCCGCGGTCGCAACATTTCGAAGCATCGCATCGAGACGCTCTCGCTCCCACATGTATTAAAGTTACTCGTATATTTTTGTTAATAAACACCTCTTTATATTTCCAATTCCACGCAACTTTGACTAAATTAAATGAAAAGGGCCAGTACATTAAATAAGATTATAAACTGAAATACGATACTAATCAGTACCTAGAGCGCCGAATTAACACGTTAAGCGCGGCGTCAGTCCGTGGTGACTGACAGTGAACTTTTCGTTTGGGCGGCGTCGGTCCGTGGGACCGGCAGTATCATGTTTAAAAAATAAATGTTATGCACGTCTCCTTCTTCTTTTCACACACTTCTATCAACCCGGATTGGTATATCTTCGTCTGAATGCCGTGTGAGCGCATTTGTTATCTTCTGTTTATACTCTATAATCGAACAGCTCGCGAAGTGATCGCCGCCTGAACGGAAAGCAGAGCGAAATCGGCTCCGCGCTCAACGTGTTAAGAAACTTCGCGGGGACGGATCGCGGGCCATATTCTGCCCGCGGGCCGCGAGTTGCCCACACGCGCCTCATAGGAACGTTCTCTTCTCTCCCCTCTTCCCGTACAACAATCTTTCCTCCCTCTTTCAGACGGCGGAAGCTACACGCTTCTCCACGAACGGTTCGCGAGAAGTACGCGAAAAGTTTTTAAATAAAAGCTCAACGCGGGGCAGGTTTTAATGCGAAAGTTCACATAGAATATGAAAAGGTCGGCAACAGAGTTTACGATCTTTTATAATTTCGTTGACAGTAAGGAGAGGTAGAAAGAGCTGCGCGTAGTTTCGTAGGTGCTATCTGGAACCTAGATTAGCGGTTCTAGGAACAATTTGATTACGCGAAGGTACGGCCTCGAAGTTCTGGCTGTAGCAAGTCATAAAGGGATGCTTTTAACTTTGTTGTTCCTTGACCTGATTCCTACTTGCTCTACTTGCGGTATCGCGAAGGAGTTACTATAAAATTGGCACAGCTCCGTATACCGAAAGTTAAACACGGAGGCGAAGTAACGCAGGAGGTTTCCAACGAGATTGGTGAAAAAGTGCAGGCAACATGTTTGCAGGTGAAAGCAATCTCCGGCGACACTCACCTGGGCGGCGAAGATTTCGACAGTCGCATGGTGACATACTTCGCGCAAGAGTTCTCGAGGAAGTTCAAGAAGGATCTGACGAAGAACAAGCGGGCACTTCGCCGACTGAGGACCTCCTGCGAGCGGGCAAAGAGAACCTTGTCCTCGTCGACTCAAGCCAACATTGAAATTGACTCGCTGCTAGATGGAATCGACTTCTACACGTCGATCACGCGAGCTCGCTTCGAGGAGCTGAACCAAGATCTCTTGCGTACGCATTTGTTCAATCGAGCGCGGGTGAGCCTCTGTTTTTCGTCCCTGAGCGCGAGCTCTGCGCGCGTTCCGATTGGCCAGTGTTTTTCGTTAATAATTCAAAAATGAAGGTTTAAACAACATTTTGGTAAAGGAAAAAGTTGTTCAGAGTCACCCCAGCTACCCCCCATTTCCAGGTGTTCGAGGAGTTGCGGGACACCCTGTATGTACATACTATCTAACCCATTGTGCCATAGGATGAGGACCTTAGTGTATTGTTAAATTGTAATGTGTGTATGTAAAGTGACCGACGTAGTGCATGCACGCGTAAATCCTCGATAGCACCCAAAAAGTTCAAATGTTATTTTCGTGTTCACTAATCATCCTTTAATTGTTTATCTGTTATGCCAGCATCCACTTACATTTTCCACACAACACGCGGTCACTCGGATTCTGACTCTCAGATAATTCGCACACTTCAGTTTCTGTTTGTATTCGTATTTTATTCATTCCAAATCTACGTTAAGTTATGAGTATTATTGCTCTTTACTTTAAGTACTAGTTTTAGTCGTTCCATATTTTAATCCTATTTCTTTAGTTTTGTTAAATTATTATTAATTTAATATTTTAAAACTATAGATAAATCTTTAGTCTAGTGTTAAAGCCCTAATCGTTAGATCCAGAATCCGCGAAACTTGTTAATTATCTGATATAAATCCACCCATCGCGTTAGTCCACATCAAACAGTCAATTCATCGCATCGATACTACTTACTCCATCGACGATACTGCAGCCATAGACGAGGTACAGGATAGACCAATCACCTTATTGGACTTTGTGTCTCACGTTTTGAAATCCGATCGTATAAAAAAACAGAGGTTTTGTTATGCCCTCTACAATATTGAGCAATGAGTTTAGGAATTATATACAATTCAACCATCAAAGATAGTAAAATCGACAAAAGTAAAAGATCATCTCTTGTTATATCCGTATATAAATACATATAAGTACAAACGACTTTACTTAGTTCGGCCCCGTTTTCGAGTCAGTGCATTCTTTGTCTTTTTAACCTCATTGTCCCTTTAATCGTTTGTGTAGGGGTACACACGCCATTATACCGAGCATCTGCTACGCCGCTAGATCCTATGTGTTGTAGGGCCTAGTTCATACGTATAACTTTACACAATCAAATCGTAGCGAAAGTTTAACAGCGTTTATCTCGAGAATTATTTGTTTGCGGCTTGTGGCTCCTCTCAAACTTTTTCTTTTCTTGTCGAGCAGAAGACGCTTATGTAAAAAAAAAATTTAACGTTGATTCTCATTGTTATAAACAATTTTGTGGCAATTTTTTTTTTACAAATGTCCACCGATCCAGAAGTGTAGATTCATC
The DNA here is from genome assembly GCF_001263275.1 of Habropoda laboriosa. NCBI lineage: Eukaryota > Metazoa > Arthropoda > Insecta > Hymenoptera > Apidae > Habropoda > Habropoda laboriosa. The sequence goes on from NW_017101081.1 coordinate 176,758, forward strand.
CTCTAAAGCCATGATCATTACTTTTTTTACACCCTGTACGCATGGGTATCAGAAAGGTGTATTGTGTGCAGAACGCAGAGTTTTTGTGACAATAAAACACTTTCTAAGCCTCGATTTCTAAAGAAGTGAAAAATTAATTGAAAAGTGTCTTGAAAAGAGGTACTTGCATGCAGCATGGATTGTCGACTGGGTCGTAAAGTTAAAAACCTAAACACCTTCTAATGAGCTTGTCTTTTGTGAGCTCGTGGGTGAGTATAGGGAGGGGGATGAAGATGTTTCTTTATATTTTTGCTGAGAACGGGTGATTCTTTGCTTTTACTTAAAAGGCATCAATCCGCGTGGTTCGTGAAGAAATCAGTGACCTTATATCTACTTTATTAATTACAAAAATTAGTTTTAAAAAATGGCATCTTCATCTTCAAATAGGACACGTTCCTCAAGAAATCAAGGTGTCGAAAAGGAAATTGTATTTAAAGTTTTCGCATACATAAAAAAAAATAAAGACGAGCATAATTTAAAGTATAACGTTATTCGTCAGGTTGTGCAAGCCACGGGTATTTTCAAGACAACAGTGGAACGAATAGTGCGAAAGAAGAAGAATTCGCAGGAGGCATCTGGAAGTGCAACAACGCCACCACACACGCAAAGAGGTGAATGGAACAAGATGTCCTTCAATTCCTCCACGGAAGACGCGATACGCAGAAAAATCTACAATTTCTACGTAACGAAAAAAGAGTGCCCTTCCTTACGGGCATTGACCAAGGCGTTGAAGGAAGACGGTGTTTTCTTTGGCAGTAGGGAAACATTACGCAAGGAATTGCTGAAAATGGGTTTCCGACGGAGAAAATGCAAATCGGAACGAAGATTACTAGTTGAAAGAAGTGAGATTGCAAGTTGGCGAACAAAGTATTTGCGGGCAGTAAATGATTTTAGAAGCAACAATCGCCCCATTATTTATCTGGACGAAACATATCTCCATTCAGGCCACGTCACCGCAAAATGTTGGCCGTCGCCGGAAGAAACAGGGGCAACAGTTTCTATATCAAAAGGCAAAAGATTAATTGTTGCACACGCTGGTGGCGAATTGGGGTTTGTAAAAAATGGATTGTTTATTTTCTAATCCCAAACAGCATCCGGTGACTACCACGGTGACATGAACGCGGCGAATTTTATGAAGTAGGTCGAAGAAAAAATAGCACCCAATCTACCGCCGCGTTCGGTAATGGATAACGCATCATACCACTGTGTTCAAAAGAAGAAAAAACCAAACACTGTAAACTTGAAGAAGACCATGCAGGTCTGGCTGGCAAACAAAAATATACCATTTTGTCCAAAGATGACCAAACCACAATTGATGGAAATAATTAAGGCGACATCAATTGCAAAGGAATATGTTTTGGACGGGATATTGGTAAAGCATGACTGAACAATTTTAGGACTCCCTGATTTAAATCTCATTGAATTAGTATGGACGAATATAAAAAATAATCTACAAGAAAAGAAGGCATTCCTAGAAGACTGTAGTGCAAAGTACACCAGACAGAAGTGGCAGGCATGCTATGCACACGTAAAAAAACTTCTTTTTCGGACAGAAGAATCAAGCTTTCCCGGATTCATCCAATTATTTCAAATTTGGAATGCTGCTTTGGAATTACCCAGTCGCTTACATCGAAGAGTGTATTGTTATATATTGTATATATAGTGTACATATAGGGTAATTCACCTAACCTGCATACATCAAATAACTTTTAAATTATTGTTATATACAAAAGTTGCATGGTCTCAAGGGGGACAAAGGATAGTATATCGTTTTTTTTGTATGTGGAGGGGTTTCAAAATTATCAAGGTCAACTTTGTTTTTTTTAACGAAAACAAATATTTTTTATGTTATAGTTTGAAAGAATATTAGATTCCAAGTAAAAAGGTATTAACCTATTATGATCTTAACATTTGTATATAACAATGTTTCATCGGCCGCATAATTTAAAAGTTATTTGAGGTGCGCTGGTTAGGTAAATCAACTTGTATTTTCTGATGTCACTTGTTTACTAGTTATACCGTAAAATTGTTAGTATAAAAATATGAAAATTCAAATGGTAATAAGAAGAAACAAAATAATATAAAAAATTAAAAGGAGAAATAAAAATGGTAGATTACTCATCGAGCATTCGAAATTATCATTTCGGTCAATTATCGACTGCTCATCTGTTTACCGACTGCTTTAGCAAGACACGATCGTCATCTATTGTTCATAGAAGAGTAATTGCGATAGCTTCTATCACTATTGGCTGACTATAAGGGTAGACCTAAGAGCAACTGCGATAGCCTTATTCTATCCCTGTTGGCTTACTAACAGCGAGCCATCGCAAGTTCCCCTACATCTCCTACTTCTAGGCTCTAAGTCCCGCCTGAGACTTCACTTTTGCTTTGCCAGTCAATAGAATTCTATACTTCGTGTATGATTATAAGGTATCCTGTCCTATACTTTATTTCTAATTTCATATTTAGATTTAGTATTTTCACATTTCATATTTATTTTTATTTTATCGGTAACGTTGGGAGCGACACGAAAATGGTAAGGGCACTCTCAGTCCTCGTGCCGTGGACATAAAAATACATTAGATGTTAGGTCTCTCCTGCACCTCACCTGTAGTGATAGGTCTATTCTGTATCTCGTCTGTGATAATACGAATTAGAATGTTGGTATGTCAATTACCTCTCCCAATGAACGCCGCAGCCACTTTGACGCGAACTGTTGGATGGCTGGTGTTAGAATGATTGCCGCGCATTTTACTTGCGCAGCGCCATTTCACATAGGACCACCGCTGCTGTGCGCTTATGTAGTGTAGGGATTCGTCAAAAATCGATTCTTCTCACATTCAGTGCACTTACGTGAACTAGAATTCGATATTTTCCTACGGTTTTAATTGTACGTAATAATGTTTTGATGTAAGTTATTCTTCTTTAAAATGTAAATTACAATATTGCAGCACATAATATAGTAAAGTATGTGCATTATTTTTAAAAATATAATCTGTTGCACAATACGGTATTTTATAGAGGTGCAACGTTATAATTTCTATCATTGTATAATTTAATGCACTAACATTTTTTTCTAGATAAACAAGAATATTAATAAACATGAACGAATGATGACCGAAATAACATTTTTTTGACTAACAGTACGTAAACACCAAGAATTCGTATTGTCGTTCATTCAATATAGGTTGTTCGATAATTATTGAAACTTTCAATAATGATTTTTAACGTTAATAGATTATTTTACATAATTATTAATGTAGGTAATTTTACAAGAAATTTTCTGAAAGCAGTGGAAAATCACATTCGCCTGTCATAAAAGAACTTTTAATAAAAATGAATGGAAAGAGATTAAGCAAATTGGACGATTCTGATAACACAAATTGTTATCGACGCAGGCAATTTTTAAATATACCAACAAATCTTTTTGAAATGTACGAAGGAATATCAACTTACACGGAAGAATACGTGGATGATATAAATTTTGTACAAGCCACAGTCTGGTTAATGTCTGCCACCATGTTTATGAAAGACATTTCCGTTGAACAATTTTATTTGGTATTTAATAAACAGTGGAGTAATAATCGAAATACAAGTAATAAGATTCGGCTTTTATCATCTTTAGTAAATATTTCTTTTACAGTTTCTCAAAATGAGTATATTTAAATTTCAATTGAAACAGTAAGAACGTTTTATTTATTGTCATTATTTACATTATTATTTTAAATAGGTTTGTATTAATAAATTTAATTTAAAAGAAATTATTTGGTAAGATTTCAATACATGTGTCGACTGTGGACACAAGTGTGGATTAAAAGTTTACTATAAACAATGGGTATGCTCGTGGTAAAGGTTTAATATACAAGGTGGATCAAGATGAGTAATGTAGCCAGGCAGAAGGTAATTTTGTATGAAAAAATTAGTTGAAAATATAGAATAGTTTTTCTGTATGATACTTCGTTTTCGAAAAACCTGGGCTGGCATTTGTTATTGTACTATTTTACAAAATGTTAAACAAAAATCTGTATGTGAAACGCAGGTAGCAGTGTAAGAATATTTATAATAGAACAAAATATATTTACAAAAGCTTGCTTTATTCTTTAAGTTATGTTACTACTGATTGTAAATAGTAATACAAATAAAAATAATCGGCAATTGTACGCCTATGCAACGAATTTCCCAGCTTCATTTTTTCGAAAAGGAAGCATCATATGAACAAATTGTTTTTTATATTTTCAACTTATATTTTCATGTGGAGTTATTTTTCGTCTGCTGATACCATCCATTTTGACCTAACCTGTATATTGTACTTTGAATGTGACGATCTTATTATTGAAATGAAATAATATTTGTTTACAAAATGTAACAGTAGAATAGTTTGTCAGAATAATCATTTAAAAATTGAAAATTAAAACGAAAAACTGTAGCAAGTCTTTCATTGTGAATAGTTTATTTTTCATAAGTCTTAGTTTTAGTAAAAAGAAAAGACATTCGAAGTAATCGTAATAAATGAAACACACGGTATGCGGTCGAACAGTTACAGAATTATTCTAAAGGAAGCTAAATAACTTCTATTAGGTTGTCCGGAAATAAATTGCGGTTTCTGTACATGAGATTTAAA
>NW_017101081.1:181716-185861 GCF_001263275.1 Habropoda laboriosa
CGTCCTAATTTAAATTCATATAAAAATATGGTACGAATTTGCTTCTTGTCCATTGTTACGTTTTTAAGTTATACTCAGAACAAATGACGGTAAAAAACAAAAGTGTATCGCTTATATGATAGAGCGACGTCTACGCGTTCAAATGGTATATTACTTAATAAACATTTTAAAATATACAGGGTGTCCCGTAACTCCTCGAGCACCCGGAAATGGGGTGTTGCTGGGGTGACTTTGCACAACTTTTTCCTTTACCAAAATGCTGTTTGAAGCCTCATTTTTGAATTATTAACGAAAAACACTGACCAATCAGAGCGCGCGTAGAGCCCGCGCTCAGAATGTTTTCTTTCACTTTAAATATCTATTTTTCAATTAAAATAAAGTAATTTCGTTTTTACAATAAAATAACCTCTATCTTTAGTAATTAGTAATAATTCATCGTAGTTTCAGTGTTTTGTCAATTCTGAATTAATTATTCAATATGTTGCAAGCTGTTCAAAGTTAAGATTTTTTTACAAATAACTATCTTAAGAAATATAGTGTACTTTCCTACAGGAAAGGATTCTGGTCACCATAATCATCATCCCATTTCTGGAATTGAAGACCGTAGTACGAATTTCATTAATGATTCACAATCAGTGTACGCTAGCAGAACTGATTTATTATGCAACGTAGAGTATAACATAAATAATCGTCCAGCAGTTCATCAGCAGCAATATATAAGTAAAGGAAGAGACATTTTTAATGAAAAAAGGAACAGCCCCTCTGTTTTTACTTCCTTTCAAAAACTTCAAACATTCTTCTGTATGCAAAATGCAACATCGAATAAGTACATTATTCCAGACTCGGATGAAGAATATGCATCCAGTTCAGACATATTTAGAGATTCTTTGGCCAGTCAAGAAGCTAAGAACATAATGTATAATGAAAAAATTGATAAACAGCTGGAAAAAAGCTTATCAGATTTTGTCACCGAAAAACCGATGAAGAAATTCTGTTCAATTTCTCCGAGTAGTGGTCTGTCGAAGGAAACTTTCTTAAAAACAACAGATTATCTCGCAGTTACCGTAAACGAGGACGATTCGTCAGACATCGTTGCATTTGACGATGATTATACCTTACACAGACAGAATTGTAACCAATTAAAGAGACAATTAACTTTTGATTTAAATAAACAAGTACTGACATCGTTGACACAAGAATTTAATTTGAATTTCGGTAACAAAGATGGTATGATTTCTTCGAATCAAGTGAACAATTCTGATATCCTTCAAAAAGATAGCGCCTACGATACATACCGATTGAGGACGGAACACACACCAACATCGGCTTCTATTCTCCAAAACAAAGATATCGGTATGTTTTCAAGGCAAACAATCGGTAATATTACTCCTTATCAGAAATATGAGAATGTAAATGATATATCTGATTTGGACATCCTTACCACAGATATGGCTCGCAGAGATTGGATTCCCGACCAGGATCGCCAGTTGTACTCGTGTTTTTCGCATCGAAATAGCGGTAGAAGCATAGATTCATTAGAAATAGAGTGTAGCCACAGTGTAACACCATGCACGCGAAATGGACATTTGCAGAGAGATAAAAGTCCGATTGAAAATCAAAAATATGAGGGAAGTAACAGTAAGAAAAGGAAATTAGAATCTGCATATAAATTGGCTGATATGGCTAGAAAAACTAAAACAAATGAAGCGAAGATTTCTTCCCAATGGTTGAGATTTACGTTTGAGGATTTAAACGTAAATGGTGTTGCTTTTCAATCGGTGAAGGTGATTCTTTCGGTTCTCCAAAATGGAAAGATAACAAGACAATATATGAGGAAAAGATGCTGGAAGGATACTTTAGAAGAACAGGCTGTGAACGCGATCTTAAATTTTTGTGATGTTTTCGAAGCTGAAAATAAATCTTTAATATGCACGGAAGAAATTGTTCAGGCAGTGACTAGTTTCCTGGACAAGTGTATAGAAAACACTGGATTGAATAAGGTAAATTCTAAAAGGGGATATTTTGTGTTGTTTTCGAGTAAAATGCAAACTTTGTTCATGAAAATATTATAAATATTATAGTTAAACTAAAATGTGATAATTATTTAATAATTTGTGAACGGATACGCCTGTGTACTGACGCGATTTACATTCAGGTTAGTTTATGGTAAAGAACAAAAATATTTTACAATGGTGAATTCTACCCAACACTACGTGCTTTTTCAGTGTACGTTTTCCATTCCTATTGTATATTTTGTATTTATGTTCAGATTTAGTTTAGTAAATGTTTGTGGTTTAAAGAAAAGCTATTTATGTTAAATGTGATGATATAGATGTTTAATTATGAATGTGAAAATGTTCAGTTTTAGAGTAGTATAAATTGTATAGTAATGGGACAACAATAACAGTATGTATAATAGATATATGTGCAGGAAACATTGTACAAGGAATGTAATGGTTTCTTTTCTCAGAGTAGGTATATTAAAAAAAAGATTTTTCGGCATCTCAATTTAAATATGCTATTATATAAAACATACATAGTCTTCATACACGTCATCTAATAAACTAATCCTTCTAACTTCTCAAAGAAACTCAAGTCGTTTGGTCTAATTTTAAAAAAGTTATTTTCTTTTTAAAGGGTGTGCCAATAATTTTTTGAGTCACTATATGTTGTGTAATTTGTGAATACCCATTTCTCATATGTATAGAGTGTTCGGCAACAGATGATAGAAAATTTAAGAAGTGATTTTATAAACCAAAATAAGATAAAAAGCAGGAACAACAAAATTGTGTTTGAGACTTTGTTTTTCAATTGTTAACAATTAAAATCTGAGTTTGAAACAGGCAATTTTCATGCACCGCGCCGGTCTAGGCCAAGCACCTGTGTGACGGACTGACGGGTAGGTCAGTGATGCATTTAAGGCACGCTTACCTGGTACATATATACAATAGTAGGAATTGTCACGGAGTCCGACACGATTTTTTAAACGTTTGTGGCGACCGCCACGGGGGCCACGCACTTAGGCCTGGCAACTCTTGGCCCTCGAGGCGAAGAATCGAGAGATGTTTTTCCAAACATCTCCGAGTTTCTTCGTCCTCGAGGACAAGAGTATTGCCTCGGCAATGGAGGCCCGCGCCCCCACTTCCTGGGACTTTCCCAGGGAAAAGGGGCTACTTAAGGGAGCCCCGAAAAAGGCACAAGGCCTTTTGTCGTAGACTCACGTTGCCTACACTTCAAAATTAGGTTAAGCGTTATCGGATTCAAATAAATATATTTTTATTAAACAACTTGCGCGAGTAATTACTTTACACCACGTCACTTCCAAACGTTTTATAATGAAATTCAACGTTATATCGTTGAACGACATTAAACCTGCCTACTCGCAAAAATCCACAAAGGTATATTGAAACCCATCCAATGGAATTTTCGTGTAAAGGTAAATAGGTACCTTTTTAGTTAAAAAATCTCCTCACAGATATTTCACACACGCATATACATTACGCTTGTCCTGTCCGCGTGTGACAACATGCGCTATGGATGTTCACTAAACAGACCCGTCGCGCGGCTTCCTGGCCTAGGCCGGCGCATGAAAATTGTCTACTTTAGGTCCAGATTTTAATTGTTAATAACTAAAAAACGAAGTCTTAAACGCAATTTCCTTATTCTTGATTTTCATCTTATTTTTCCTCGTAGAACCACCGCGTGAAACTCCCACCAGTGCCAAAAACTCTGTATACAGGGTGGTCCACGCAACTTACACACCTCGAATAACTTCTAAAGTATGCGTTGTATGAAAAAAGTTTTTATACAAGAGTTGCATGTGGTGCATGTATTCTTTTTATGGATGGAGGCGTTTTGGAGATTTCAAGGTCAACTTCATTATTTTAAATGGAATGCTGTATTTTTTATGCAAAAATACTGAAAAATGTTGTAATGATGTTTGTAGTAATTAACATATGCGGTAGACCTTTAGGCGAAAGTTCCATACCCGAGCGCAAAGTACATTTTCAAGGAACGAAGCGAAATTATTCATTAATTATTAGGATGTCCGGAAATAAATTGCGGTTTTCTGTTATGTCATATTTAGGGCTTTTCTATACTATATATTTTAAATTTATGTTTATTAAGTAATATACCATTTGAAC
>NW_017101081.1:186237-211966 GCF_001263275.1 Habropoda laboriosa
GATGCTGTAAATACCTTCGTGGAATTTATTAATCCTAGAACTCCTGATTTTTATTGTAACGGAATAGGAACTCTTGTAAAACGTTGGAAAAGGTGTATAGAATCTAATGGAAATTATTTCGATTAGATAAATTCATTCTAAGTAAAACTACACGTCTTTAAATCTCATGTACAGAAACCGCAATTTATTTCCGGACATCCTAATATTAGGTTTAGGGCTAATAAAGGTTGTTACGTACGCAGAGTAGCCGACACGGCGGCGCCGAGACATCCGCCTAGAGCTCACCCCCTTGAGATAAAGTAAACGAACGCACTTCGGTCTCATGGGAAAATTAGGGCCCCCACCACCCAAAAAATACAAATTTTGGAGTATATAAGGGCATGATTTTCGAGGCTCTGGGGCAGTCACAGTTCAGAGTTACCCTGAACGTTAAAGTAGAGCAGTATCTGTATAGTCGCCGTTTGACACAAGCAAGATCGGGCTCAATTCCCTTTCGAGCAACCAAGTATAATACTAAATTCGTAAGTGTCAACTAGACATACTTGTCTACGACGTCCCCGCGTACTCACCGTGTAAAGTCGAGAAGGAAGATTCTTGCTCAGCCAAGAATCAACCATTGTAATTCATATTTGTAATCTTTTGTAATCTTACATTGTAATCTTATTGTAACCACAAGTGAATATTATTAGAATATAGCTATTGTAGAATTGCTCAGCCTATATTCAATTAACCATCTCCTTGTAACATTAGTAACGAAATAGCTAGACTCACAAAGGATATATCTTAACCGCTCGAGGTATATCCGACATTACGGTACGTACTGTCCTCACAACCACCAAACCTTGTCCATCCTTTGGAGAACGGCGTATATACCACGTACGCCGACGGTTCCAATCTCGTCGGACTTGTTGGAGAACGACGTATATACCACGTACGCCGAAGGTTCCAATCCTGTCGGATTCGTTGTCAACAACGTATCACCCTCATACGGTGAACGTTTTGACCGATCCACAAACCCAAACAGTATTACGCTCCATGTGAGGACACGACAAGCGTAACACCGTAACAAGGTCAATACTTTTTTACTCAGAATTCAACATTCTTTGATATTTTGGCATACAAAATATAGCATTCTATTTAAAATAATGAAGTTGACTTTGAAATCTCCGAAACTCCTCTATCCATAAAAAGAATACATACACCACATAATGTGCTCCTCCAAACCATGCAACTTTTGTATGAAAAATTTTTTCATACAACGCATACTTTAGAAGTTACTCGAGGTGTGCAAGTTGCGTGGGCCACCCTATATGTTACGCAGATGAACATTTTACAATAATTCAACAATCAACCTGGAATATTTCAATGATAATGCTCCATGAAGTGTACGATACATGAGCGCACGTTACTCTAAAGAATGAAACCACTAATGGATTAGTATGCTGCTCTTATTTAATTTCTCTATTTAGTGTTTTTATATTTAACGGTAAAATTAAGAGCTTAAGATATTCCTTTGACAGGAAGATGAGAGAAAAATGTTAAAGATAATAGTTGAATAGATGGATAGTAACACCGGAAACAAGGTATACATATACTACCGTTCATAATTATTAAGACACTTATTATGTTCGTACAGAAACTATGATGTGATGCAACATTTAATTATAGACATCTAATCTGCATGACATTACAACAGACGTATAGTCTCTCAAACTATTTTGGCAATTTTATTTATTTAATTACTGTGCTGTAGAAATAAATTTAATATAACTATTTTTTATTGAATGATGTATATGTTGTTTGTTAAGGCTTTGTACAATATTTTATAGAAACAGTATTTTTATAATGTTATATAAAAAAATTATGATTCTTTTTTATGGAAATATTGTACAACCTACTGTCAATTGACGCTACTCAAACACTAGAACTTCCACAATTCTTCACATACGGTGACTCTTATTAATATTCGGGCACTCTTTAGAACAGCATAACTTTTTTAAAATTGGACTTAACGACTTGAGTTTTCTTGAGAAGTTAGAAGGATTAGTATACTAGATGACGCGTATAAAATTTTTTGAAAAAATTGCAATTTGTGGAAATCGCGAAGAAAATTGTAAAGGTCACATTCGACAACTTTTTTATCTGAGCTCGTAATGAAAATCTAAAAAATACGTTTTGTAGATCTATGTCAATTATACACACGCTGAAAATTTCATCGAAATCGGTTAATGTTGCTACGAGCTACAAACAGTTAAAAATTGTGAAAATCGCACTATTTCACGACTTTCGGTCTATAATTGTAATAAATCTGAAGATTCCTACATCTTTCGATGCCTGTCGCTTGTTTCTCCATCTACCGACTTCGATGAAATTTTCAACATGTGTATAATTGACATAAATCTACAAAACGTATGTTTCAAATTTTCGTTACAAGCTCAGGTAAAAAAGTTGTAAACAGTGACATTTACAATTTTCTTCGTGATTCCCACAAATTGCAATATTTTCAAAAAATTTTACACACGTCATCTAGTATGCTAATCCTTCTAACTTCTCAAAAAAAACTCAAGTCGTTAAGTCCAATGTAGAAAAAGTTATACTGTTCTAAATAGTGTCCGAATATTAGTAAGAGTCACTGTATCTACATGTAGTTATAATAGTGAAATAAAAATTCAGACTCGTGTCTAAGACAAGTGGTCTGTAGTTAAAAATTGAAATTACATTTTTTCTCCAGATTTAGTACCATATATTCGCAGAAATGTATGCACTCATTATATTACCAGATTCCAGGCTGAATAATTTTGTAATGACTGTTTAGGTTCGCTTCACATTCAGTAAGTGTCCCAATACCTACTTATAAACAGGAGCGTACAATTGAGCCCAAAGAAAGTGTTGTTTTACTCGTTGAACATCTTTCTAGTTAGAATTAGAAATGTTTATGAAAATAATCTTTAAATTTACGATATATAAATATATTGTTGTGAAAGTAATAGATAAATACATATATTAAATATTGATCATGTTGTTATACATATTAAAGACATCTATTTTTTAATATCGATTCATATGGTTCTTTTAAAGAATAAATTCTTATAATTATGAAGCCTAACATAATTAATTAATTTAATAATAGCATGTATATATGTATGTACATGCTTTTTGAAAAGGAATTCCTAATTTTGTGTGAAAAGGAGTTTGGCTTCACTTTGAGAAATATCAATGATTTAACGAATTTTACAAAATTACTCAAAAAGGAAACAACACACGGTTCTATATGTTTAACCTTTTAACTGGAGAAGACGAGTTGACTCGTCATTGGTTCATCAATATTTAGAACACAATTTAGTTTATTTATCGAAGGATTGTTTATTTTTAATTATACAATTTTGCCTGTATTAAATATAAAATACATCATATTCACATTTATAAGAAGAAACATGAAATGATTAGTTATAATTTGTATTCATTTTTAATTATAAACTAGAGAGATTCAATTTCTGTTTGAGAAGTGAACTCACAGTTAACAGGTTAATACCATTAAAAATTAAGTCAAAAGCTAAGTTACGATGAAACATGATGTTGCTTATTTTTCCTTATTAAGGATTACATTTTCTCTTATTTAGGTTACAATGTTGACTCATCGTATTTCTATTATTTTACAACTATGCACACATACGAAAGTATGCATTGAAACGATAAATCATTTAACCGTTAAACTAAAATCTTACGAGAACGTATTAATTTCTCTGATGACCAGTAAAAGGGCTAACGTACATCGTATAATAGATCAATTACATACTATCTTTTATACTTTAACCCTTTGTTTGCAAAAATATCGCTTGGTGTTTGGTGAGAAAGGCAACAATCAATCTGAAGAAGAAGTAATACCACCTGTTGTTGATTTATGGAAAAAACAGTTGAAATTCGAAGGTGCGATAGTAGAAGATAATGCGCAAACAAGAGAAAGACGATGGTCTATGATGTTGGATGATTTTACAAAGATTGCTATGGAAAGTAGCTTTGTTCAATTCGTTGAAAAGTCACGAACATTAGTTAATATATTGACGAGTGAAAAAATGACTTCTTTTTAAATACAATATTTTAAATATAATATTGCGTCTATCGGTGCATCTATCAGTGTTGAAACATTGTTTTAAAAATTTTAACTTATGCATTGCAAATAAATCGCGAGACTTGAAGTGTTTGATGCATTTTCTACCTCTTGGTTAAGTTACATAATTTTTCATTAAAACCTTACGATTGTTTGCAGTGTGACGAAATTAATATGTATACAAATTAACTAATGTACGAATAAAGTAATTACTAATAACAGGGTAAATATAATACTGTCTAATGTACTTGATGAAGATCTACTGTATATAGAATTACTCAGTATTACATTGTTATCAGACCAATCAATCTTTTTCCAGTTACACAATAGTTCTGCGTTTTGCGGCAGGACATCAAATACTGAACGCAAGAATGTATTCATCGGACATATTTCTGTACAATTTGGTATTTTCAAAGGAATAGTATCTCCATCCACCCCTGTATAGTAATTAATCTGAAATAATAGGAATGAATATATTTATGAGAATATGAAATGTCACTTGGACTTTGATCTGCTGCATTCTTTATTGCATCCTCTCAATCATCCTACAACATTGTATTGATTTTTAATATTCAATATTATCTGAAATTTTTTATCTATGTATCTGTCCGGACGTATGTATGTACATGTAATAAAAATAACGAAAAAGTATATATTATTACATAACATTAAAATTGAAAAAGATGAAGCTACTGCTATATTAAATATTAAATATTATTTTAAGTGTTTTAAATGTTATATTAATAAGCATTGTATGTACTCGTAAGGTATATTGCAGTATGGAATTGCAATAATTGTTGAAATAAAGGCTTTCAATATTATCTGTAATGTTACCCTTAACACCTTGATATTAGTTTAATAGCATATCATAGTTAGTTTCTCGTGCAAAATTAATCTTTCTGAAACAATTAGTCAATTTTGTTCTTCAACAGTAACACAGTTCTAACTATAATTCAGTATCGTGTCAAACATCTTTGGATGAAATATTTGGTTTAGCTTTCATTGTACACTTTGCGTTGGAAAGATACTTTACATTCTAGTAAAATTATGTAATTATTTAAAAGTTTGTCGCCTCTGATAAAATAAAAAGGGGAAAAGAAGTACCTTCATTCCATGATCTCCTGTTTTATTGTCAAAATACAGTTCGAAAATCACAGAAGCGGCCTCGTTAGGAATGTGCGGTGACCATAAGTTTAGAGCTTTTAAAACGCCAACGATATTTCTTTCGTTACCACTGTATACCATGAGCTTCCGTTCTTTAGGTATGCTTCCCTTAATATACATCAATGAATTTGCTAATATTTCTTTCAGAATTGTACCACCATTCAATTGTTTTTGCAGAGAAGTTTCACAAAGAAGATCATATTCTAGCAAAGATACATTGTACATTCCTCCATCAGGAAAAATGTCTTGCGCCCATTGTGGAAGCGATTGGTTCAGATCGGCCTGTAACAACAATCATTTTTGTAAGTATCCCAAGGAACAGTTTAACATGATTTTATTCACCGACAAATACAACTGGTTGAATATTTAAGGTTCTCGTCAATAAGAGGCAAGTAATGATTCAGAACGATTAGAAAACATTAAAAAAGGATTGAACGAGATAGTTGAAGTTGCTAGTTCAAATGTACGTGTAAAGTGAACAAATTATAAAAAATGCTTATATCGTAGCATTGTCTCTTTTACGGATAAATTAATAGTTTACTTTCGTTTCAAGAACAGCATACAACAGAGCTACTTCTGATGGCTGTTGAATTTTCATTCCAGTATGTGAAGATATATGATCGAACAAAGGTGCATAATGCGACAATTTTTCTCGCACCGTATTCATTCTCAACATTTTTTCCATTTCGAGTGCAAAGCTCGGACAATGTATTCCAAGAAACAATGTATCTTTCTGCATGGGCAAGTATTCTAGAAAATCAATTACATCAATGCGTGAACGTTTCTCTTTATCGTTCACTTGTGTTTTCTCTTTGAATGTTTCACCTATCTGCCTCCGTTTACAAACCTGTAGGTATTGGTTGCCAGTTGTTTATATCCGTGTTCCATTTTTGACTCTCCGCTGGAGGCCAAAGACCTGAATTCACTAATTGACCAGATATCATCGACAAAGTATACCCGGCCGTTTGCATTTTCATTGTTTCGTGCGTGTAAATATCACCCAGAAATTCATCGTACGCGTCACGTAAATGGGCTCCCAGTTTGTGCATGTTAAGCTTATTGATCTATCGAGTAGAAATTAATCTGGAGTTATCATTGAGTCTGTTTCTCTTACAACAGCTGTTCCGTAAATGCGTCGAAAATTTCGGACTTTTTGCGTTATTTAGGTCACTGGTTTACCGATATTTATCAGAAGCGCACAATTAAAGTATAATCACAATGTCTCATTTTCCGTAATTAAAGATTGCTACGTAATTTTTGCTTATATTTATTTAAATTAAATAAATATTAACTTGCTAAGTACTTCGAGCACTTTTAATATTAAGATTATGTTTAATCGTGTCGAAACCAGAGGTGATTATGCTTCAAGGAAATAGAGAAAGATTATACCTTCTCCATTTATTGTTGAAAGTAAGGTACGTTATACATATAGGATGCTCCGTAACTAGTGATGCAACCGTGAAGGGGGTGGATCAACATGGAAAAATAAACCGAAGATATAGAATAAAATTTTTTCATAGTACACTTATTGTTAGATTTCAAGAAAATTGAATTTAAAGATTCGTTACAATCTATTACTACCGCTCAGACCTACTTTTATGTTGATCAACAGCGGTAACGCCACATTACCCACTATCTACACAGAAGATAGTGTAAATCTATTCTACAGTCAAAAGAAAGAATTGTACAGGTTTTCAAGTATTTAGAGCGTCAAAATATCGTATCATTAGTCCAGGATTCTCTGATTCAAAGAGCAAGGATTTGTATGCGTTAACAAGAACGTCACTTTCAACAATTCGTCCAATAATGTAAATTTCAGTTGAGGAAATCATTAATAGACGTATTATTAGTAATTCCGTGACATTGGATTCACTTACATATTAGTACAAACATAAGGCCGAGAGATAGTTAAATACAGGCGCACTCGACGTATATTTAAATTTAATTTTTTCAAGAATTAGATTTTTTCTTCCATTCAGAATCTCCCTCTTCACGGTAGTATCATTAGTTACGGAACAGCCTGTAAAATTGCACTCGTTGGCTTATCGACATCAATATTTATGTTCATTCGGAGACAATACGCGGCGTATTTTTTATTTATCATTTAGTCTTAACGAAAGAGATAAACGTGTGAACTTACATTGGGCATAGTGAGAGGAGCAGTGTTAAAATATTCATAAGTTAATCTTCTAGGTACATCCATTTCATTGCTGTTTATTAAATCCAAAATTGGGGCGAACGTCTTATGAGCAAATACCTGCAAAATTAAGCCAAGTGTTACGGTATTATTGTATTGTTCTGCCAATTGTTTGCTTTTTAAAAGATAAGAAAAATCAGCAAAAAGTTTTGTTATGAAGTACATGCTTTTTATTGTATTTAAACAGGTGATTCTCACAATTTGTAGTAATTTCAATTCTGGATTCGAGTTCACAGGTACCATTGAAATGAACAGCACACTTAGCAACGTTACAACCACTCTCATTCTCGATTCTTCGGTTTTCATCTTATAAAAGTTCAACAAAGGATCCCTAAAAACAGTTCGATCTAAATGAAAGCTCTATTTACAATAGTTTCACTTTCCTTCTGCTATATGTGTCTCTACTTCGATATTGGCTGTGTAAACGAAACTTTATGAAATCGCGCATAGTGAATCTTTATTTATGGGAGCAAGCACATATCTGGACCGATCGAGAAGAAATCGAAGAAATGTTCTTGTAAAAATTGTCACTTACTTTTCGTTTTTCGTTAGAAATACAATACTTTGCTTCTGTACACAGTTGCACAATTACTGAAACGTCAAGTGATTTCGTGTATTCACATGAGTGTTTATAGTTATTTGTTTGACGATCTTTTTGTATTCACCACAATAGAATAATGAAGCTGATACTTGTTTCAGCTTCTCTCAGATAACTATATCCCAGAGTCTGCTTCCCGGTGTGATGATAGCAATCAGATAAAGTATTTCTCGATGTGTCTTCGTGCGATCGTGCATCAGTCGTGTATAAATTTAATCGGTAACCTTCGCGTGAAATCGCGTCAACTTATCAAAGCTAACAATCTTCTGGTCTTTGTATAATTCCTGACAATCAGTTCGCTTCTCGTTGTAAAGCTTTACAATCAAAAGATCACGGATCTTATAAAATGAAAGCGTTCTCAATCTAGATTGTTTAGACTGGTGAAACTCTACGAATCTATCACTGGTTTAGTGGAGACATCACTGGAGTTCGCAGTAAGAATCTCTTAATTATTTGCTGTTTCTCTCGCGTGTCAAGCAATTCAAATTTGTTTACATTTTCATTATTGTGCGGTAAATTTGAAAATTTCGACCATGCAATTCAGTGTTAATTAAACAATATTGCGCAATTAAATTTGGATATATCGATTTAGAACGGTGAAATTTAGAATTTTCAAGAAACCGATTACTTTGGCATGCTCTTGGAGTTAAACAGTGGCGGTTCGTGGATTTTACACTTAGCGTGCTGCAGTCTCAAATTATTAAATCGACTCGACGATTTTTTTTTTGCCTGTGAACATGCATGCACAAAATAAAAAAAAAAATGTATTCGTTATTACAATAAAACAAAAATTATAATGTCAGCGATTTCTGAAATATTTTAGCGGGCTGCAACACGGTAGCACGTATTGAATAGTCGCCCTGGAATTGAACATTGTTTCCTTTATCGTTATTTCTCTTGTGTATTAGTCCTAGCCCTGTCTGTGATATACATATGTACATATGTACGTTGTGTCAATTTTCGTTGAATTTAAATGAATCAATGTAGCCTTAAATCGATTTAATTTAATGAATAACGAACAACATTGAGAAATATTTCAAGTAAAATCTTCTTTTGATCATTCATTGTTCACTACCTTATGTGATAATTCTTTCAAATATTTTGATAATTTGTTGAAAAGTTTTTATTAATTTTCCAAGTTTAATTCATTAGACATAATTAAAAAAGCTAGACAGAATTAATAGCTTGAAGATACTAGCTTGAGTAAATTGTTAAAAGAATGTACTGTATAATTACGTGACACAGTAATATAGAAAGAATAGATTTTTCGTATGTAATTCATGCAAACGCGCAAATATATTTACTATTTACATACAATATGAATGAAAACAGGATTTATAAGTGAAATATTCGTAGAATAGAAGGTATTCGTTGATTTTATTAATTTTTCCTAAAAGCGAATTTCTTAATTTTGTTTGCATTCAAAATTAAAAGATTTCTCGTCGATAAACGCATTCTGAAATGAAACTAGATTGCAATGAGTTGCTCAATAAAAAGTAACAAGGATCGTAACTTTTGCTATCGTAGTAATTAACGAAAAATGAATCGGTACATTTCGAAGACTTAGGATATTGAATTTATTTTATTTTCATTATTTCTTTTGCGAAAAATATAAATGATTAAAAATGTATATTGATAATGTCATGCAGATAATCAGTGTTTTGCGTCTTTCGTTTTATTTGTTTTTTTACAAATTTCAGTTAAATGTAAAGTTTTTTGATTATATCAGTTAATCTTTAATTATATCAGATAATCTCTAAGAAAGTGATTTCTCTAAACGGAACTTGAAATTCTTTTGTAGCTATCGAATGATCAGTTTTGCTTTTTTTAAACGTAATATTGCGAAAATTCATGAGAAGTTACATCTTACATATGAATTTATGACAAGTTGTTAAGGAATAAATGTTTTTATAGCTGTGTATACTTCAGTAAAGTTTAATTGCATTTCTCATTCTGAGAAATTGACAAGAGGTAAAAAATTCTTCAACAGTTAAATTACACTCATTCTGAGAAATTTACCGTTGATAGAAAAATGGAATCGATAGAGAAGTACAATAGAGAGTACTTCACAAATATGTTTCAATGGAAATTCAGATAAATCATATTGTATACAAATTTATCATTCGTGGAATCGATGAACAATACTTTCTAATCTAATCTCTGTACTATAATACTATATTTATTGACGGTAAAAGTCTTTAGTTCTCTTTGAGGAGCAGTAAATTAAGAAATAAGGAAAATGCAATTTTTCTACGATCGATAATATACCACGGTAAATCTTATACATACATTATTCATATAAAACCATTAGTCTATAGTGCACAATACTTACATACAGTGAGTATTTTTCAGAAGTTAGGATTAGTTTACTAGAAAAAGTTAGAATTGATCGGAACGCGGAAAAAATAGCGAAGGTTGTTTTTACAACTTTTTTATCTGAGCTCGTAATGAAAATTTAAAAAATACGTTTCGGAGATTTATGCCAGTTACAGTATATTCTCCACAAGTGTCATTCTGCAAGGAACCTAACCTGACAATTGTAGAGTCAGGGACTACGTTTTCGAGCCTCGCGCCCGCCTTTGTAGTTTGCCGAACGTAGACAAGGACAGCGAATAAAAGATAAGCATGAAACGTGAGTCGAGGCAACCAAGCGATTTAAATACCAACTTTTTTAATTTTACGTTCTTTTATCCCGAAATTTTTCTTAACATATTGATGAGATTTTTCTGATGAAAATGACATCAAACACGACATAATTTGAACAACATTTACTTATTAACACGTTCACTGTCACGCCAGATTTACAGGTTGCTGTCAAGCGGCCACAAGAAAATACATTTTAAGCATATACATTAAGCAGCTCATATTTGAGCTGGAAATACACAACACAACTAACTACTAAACCAAATCACCAGAAAAATTTTCAATATTATTATTGAAGTAAACTTTCGTAGAACGAGAGTGAAAAATTGAAAGAATCAAAAGAAAAAACGCATGCTGAAAATGTCATCGAAGGCGGTCGATGCAGAAACAAACGACAGGCATCAAAAGATGTAAGAATCCTTAGATTTATTATAGTTGTAAAAAACTGCGATTTTTAACCATTTGTAGCTCATAGCTCATCAAAATGTAATGTCGTTTCTTCAATAGCTGAAATTGGCGGGTTGATACCATGTATTAAATTTTGTCTGATCATAAATTTTTATACACAATAGTCATAAAAAAGGAATTTGCTGTAGGTACGCGTATTGAATAGTAGAAAGAAAAAAAATACTTAATACAATTGTTTAGATATTACTGTATGACGTGATAAATAATCGGCATATACGTGTACTCTTTTTGCATAAGTTTAAACTTGAAGAAACTGCGATAAAAGCTGCTGCAAATATATATTTAGCATTTGAAGAAGGTTATGTAAGTGTTAGGTCACTTCAACGTTGACGTACAAAATTGAAAATTGATAACTTTTTATTGAAAATGGGCAACGAGGAAGTCTAGATAGAGCCGTCGATGATGATACTTTAAGGAACATTGTTGAAAGCAATTCCGGGTAAAGAATATAAAATTTTACCACATCCTCTCCTACTCACTATATTTTTCCCCAACAGGCAATCACTTCTTCAAACATCTGAATAACTTTTTTAGCAAACTAATCTACTATTTGAAAATGAAGATACTGTAAAAGTAGCATTTAAAAATTGTTTTTTTATTTAAAGAATTATTTTAATTTTATTTATCTATTTGGAATAATGAAATTAGTTAATCGTCAGGAAAAGTGTATAGAATTGTGTCGTAGTTATTTTGACAACTTTACAATCTATCTAAAGTTTCATTTCAAAAAACGACGTTTCATATGCACCAACTTAATATTATATTTCTGGTATACATAAGTATATGTCTATTACATATATCTGGTACATAAACATGTGACTATATAGTATATTGTATGTTTACATTATAAATGTATAATATATTTCTAAATTAGTATAACAGATAAATAGAAATTTTATTATCCTCTAATACATACACTACCGGCCAAAAGTTTGGAATCACCTCCCACTTTTCATCAATATTAAATCTTCTGCTAATTTTTTACAGATTTGAAGTTTATCTCAATTCTACATTTATCAATTTATCTCATATCAATTGATTCGAACGATAAAAAATTCTCAAAGTCGCTGACTTTTTTCTGGTGTAAATTGCAATGCTCAGTGATTCCAAACTTTTGGCCGGTAGTGTATGTAAATAGATGCGTAAGGAGAAAAGCGTTGAAATCGATTATGATAACATTTCCCTTAAATACTCAAAGCGATATAAGTTTCTGGACGCCAAGTGCTAGAAAGGATAATTATCCCGGTAGTCATGTACCTTATCACTAATCCAGTTTTTGTAAACCAGTTTTGTTCATATCAGCATGAGTCGTCAACCTTATCATCGGTAAATTTCAGTCTCGAAACTTTGTGTTCACGTGACATAACACACCACCACGTGTTAAGCATGCACGAAACATTTCATTACAATAATGAGTGCATCAACGTATTCTGGTGGCGTACGAATAGATTAAAACGAACATACGTATGTATTATGTTTATCAGTTATCTTCACGAAGGCTATATTAAACAGAAGAAATTGGCCGATTCATCTTCTCGTTCATAGACAAATGTCATATGTGCTTATATACATATAATAATTACACTTTCCTAGAGTTACTGTATTTTTTAACAATGAAATTACAGACGTAGATTATAAATTTACCTATTTGCATATACATTTTATCTACTGTTATCGTTGATTATTTTTAAATCAAACTTCGAATTTATTCTTACACAAAAAAATCATTTTCTTTTCATTCCAGGATTGTTGAAACGTTCACGATATCGCTCTCGATAAAAAGATATATTAGATCATCTTATAAGTGATGTCATTTTAGATATATAGTTTCGGAAGAAAAATAGTAGTATTCACACTTACGCTTAATTTACAATGTATGTATGTATCATTATCTGCGATAATTATTTACACCTTTCAAGAAGCATTTTAATCGCTTTCTCGCAAAATATTGTCCTGTGTGTTAAGAAACTGAACCAACATGTATTCTAAATGGTCTGTATTATTAAATTTTGTGCCGAATATTTGAGGAATGTTGTATAGAGTGAAATAGGTGATAATTTTGTCGATGTTAGGTTACGAGAACACAATGAATGTATTATTAATTAATTAATTAATTTGTTTTCTTCTTTTCTCTTTTCTGGTTACATTCTTTCTGCTATCTGTGAACGAACATTCTCGCAATAAGAAAGATTCGTTTTACATTTTACTAAAAATTGTTTTTCTATTGTTTCACTTTCACTGTTTACTGTAAATTTGGGTGACTGCAATGGCGTAATTTTGTTTTAAAAGATCATAATGAATGATTCCCTGCATAAAACTCAAGTCATTCTTTGTATGAAGATTGCATTTTGCAGCAGATAGTGATTAGACCCAGTGATATCCATTACTTTTTAAGACACGAATATTTACAAAGGATTTCCATTTTTCGTCTTTAGTTGCAATTCTATCATGAAATAGGTGATTCTATTGTCTAATTCGTTATAGAGAGTTTGCGAAGAACCTGTTTCTTCAATCTTGACACTTTTTCGATGTTTCCTAACCCTAGAGCGGTTTTCGGGTCTTTTTTGACCCACCGCCTTTTTGTATTTTTAGTAATTTTTGCTATTATCAAGTTTACGTTCCTTAACATTATTTTAAACGTTTATTGTCTAGATTCATATGTCGCGTTGGAAACAAAAATTGTTTCACATAAGGTCTTAGGTCCTTTTTGACCCAAAAGTCTTAAGTGTACAGTCAAAACGAAAAACGCAATAGGGTTAAGTAGTTTTTGTGGCATCAAACGTGATTGATCGTCGTCCTTGTAGATATTCAGGTTTTGCTTCATTATTCCATTCAGAATTACCATTTCGGAATTTTTGAAACCACCCTTGACACTTTCTCACATTTAAGACTTACTCCCTATAGAAATACCCATTACATATAAATTACAGCATTCGTAGATGTATTGTCTTTTTAAAGCTCTCATAGTACAGGGTGCTATAAATGGATATAATTTTTAAGATTCTTTCTTTACAAAAATAGAAAGAAAATCGAACGAATAAATAATTTGAACACTCTTATGCTCGAGTTAGATTGATGAAATAATGAAATTGAAATTCTTCCAAATATCGACAGATTTTGTATACACATCGTATAAATATAGTAAAGCATTTCATCAAATCGATATAAGAAGCGACATTTCTTATGGAATAGCTTAATAATTAACATGATCTTACTCGTAGTGAAAATATGTAGTTTACAAGTATAATACTTATTTCTGACAATTAAAAATTTAAATTTATTTACACTTGCTAGGAATTATTTAACTATGGTGTTACTGATTGTTTGTCAAATAATTATTAAGATAGTGTACGCTTCGTTACGCAAGTAAATTATCAACATTTAAGTGGACTAGAACATTTAAATGCAAATGACGTTACACTTTGCACCTGATAAAAGCTTACCTTTTTTATATTTCACGCACGGTGTTTTTGTGCAATCTGCGTTACAGTTTGCTAACAAAAACACAGTCCCAACACAGTTGAAATGTGAAATCAACGCCGTAAATGGTACCTTAGTGCACATCTGTGAAATATTGGGTCAAAAACTTGCTACATCTTATTGGTTTCAAACTGATTTCGAGTCTAATATTTTACGTTTCACCTCGAAATAAAATAGAAATTGCGCATTAGGTAAGACGTCAATCGTTTATATACGTAAATATTTTGTTTCGGTTCTAAGAAAAAGTTACGAATTAAAGTTCTTATTTTTCGATAAGTCTAACATAAAAGTGAAAGGAAGAGAGAAAAAATGTTGAATGAAAGTTCATTGTTTTTTTATTATTAACATTCTTGATGAAAATTTTGCTAAATGTCTACACTTTTACATGGAGAATTAATATTTAAATTCTTTGTATTTTCTTTTTTTTCTATTTAATTTTATTTCCTTATTTTTACATTTGTATATTACTATTTTTATTTATACATAATATTCATTTCCTGTAGAATATAATAAACTATAATATAAAAATTAGATTAACCATTAAACATTATTATCTGTAGATCATTTAATACGATTAGAAGATCATTTTCAGTGACTGCAATACAGGGTGGTCCACGCAATTGTTTCAGGTCATAACTCCGTTATTAATGCATTTACGAAGAAATGCCAAAGGAGAAAGATAAATGGCTCGAAGAGCGCTACATCTGTAGGCCCTTAGATTTTTTTTAAGTGCAACAGTGCATGTACAATTAACAATTGCATCATTTTTTTAAATGGAAATGTATACTTTTTGTTGCACACATCGATTCCTCTGTTCATTCTACGTAAAAAATGATTACGGTACCGTGGCAAAAAAGTTATTAGTTCTCGAGATATTTTCAAAAAATGTCTTTATTGAAGAAGATGCTCAAACGCTTCTCCATTACATTGTAAACATTTCTGATAACGTTTTTTTATTGTTTTCATAACTTTGTTTAAATTATCTGTTAGTAAAATACATTTTCTTTTATTTAGTGAAATACAATCACAATTTTTCAAATTCTTAGTTTTCGTACTCCAGTTACGATACGTAAATTGCTACTGAATGATGAGATGCTTACTCGTACAAATCAGTTTCTGTTATGACAATGCCGAAACGGTGTTTACGTTTACTACATAGTCATGAAGCGTTTGAGCATCTTTTTCGATAAAGACACGTTAGGACAACATTGTCGAAACGGTGTTTACGTTTACTATATAGTCATGAAGCGTTTGAGCATCTTTTTCGATAAAGACATTTTTTGAAAATATCTCGGGAACTAATAAGTTTTTTGCCACGGTACCCTAATAATTTTCTACGTAGAACGAACAGAGGAATCGTTCTGTGCAACAAAAAATATGCATTTCCATTTAAAAAAATGATGCAATTGTTAATTGCACATGCACTGTTACACTTAAAAAAAATCTAAGGGCCTACAGATGTAGTGCTCTCCGAACCATTTATCCTTCTCCTTTGGCATTTCTTCGTAAATGCATTAATAACGGAGTTATGACCTGAAACAATTGTGTGAACCACCCTCTATACAGGGTGTATCTAGTAACTAGGCCGAATTATAACTCGGTTGTTAGTGAAGATAGAAAAACACGTAGAGGAAAGTTTTGCACGGTTTAACCAGCTGTATCATCCTGTAATGCGGCTTTTTACGGAACTGCATCGGTGCAGTTGCCAAGTGCAATTGCACTCGTTTTTTGAATGGCACTCTATGATCTTTTTGCATGAATCGATTCCTCGTTCTATTCTGAATAAAAAGTATTAGGGCCCAATTGTAAAAAACTCAATACTTTTCGAAATATTTACCTCTTTTTCCAGCATATACAGTAAATATTTAAATGTTCCACCATTCTAAACATTTTCTTACACATATTTCTACTATTTTCATCATATTGTTCAGTTGTTCCTCTACAACGTTTTTCTATCTTCAATAACAACCGAGTTACAACCTGGCCAAATTACTAGATGCACCCTGTATAGTATGTATTTGACATTTCACGAAAAGTAAGTATCAATTGCAGTTCCAAAAGTGTCATTATACTGTTTGTTCATTATCTCGAAAATATTTCGAAAGGGACCCCCTTTTATTCTACATTAAAATGTTGAAATGATAATTTTATTCATTATAATTAATACCGGTAATTAATTATCCCTAAAATAAATAGAAAGAGTCTCTTTCCAATCTTCGTATACACTACCGGTCAAAAGTTTGGAATCACTGTGCATTGCAAGTTACACAAAAATTCGCAGAAAAAAAGTCAGCATCATTACGAATTTTTTAACGAATTTTGTATCATTCAAATCAATCGATATGAGATAAATTGCTGTTTATCTCGACAATATCAGTAGCAGCCAAACTTTTGGCCGGTAGTGTAATAGCTGCTGCTACTTATTGTCTTTAAATTAACCGGATAAAAGACTCCTTTGACGAAAACGAAATTTTTAAGTAGATAAAATAATTAAATCCTAATTAGTCTACAAGAATCTACAGCTTTATGATATAATTGGTATCACAACCCCCTTCCTCTTTCCTGTGCCTTTTTCTTGCATGTTATGTCGATATTACAATCTAGCGTTTATATACAATCCTCAAATTCCTCGTAATTAATCGCGATGGAAACTAGGAAGTCGAAAATATATCTCTCCTACGATAACTAATGGTGTCTTGATCGTACGTCAAATGTTAATCACATCAATATAATATATTATTCGTTTGTTATTCATTATTCTCTTTTAGTTTATGTAACTGTAAGTTTATATCTGTGAAATCATAAACTGGCTAAGTTTTTGTGTAAATCATCAGTTTATCGTCAAGCGATCTTTTGTGAATTGTTACCACAGCTCTGTAGATTTAACGGTTTAACGATTCGACTAATGACCAAGCTGTAGTTGCGCGATTTTATTCTTTCAAGGCTTTAAAAGAAGCCGAGATAGAATTGTCAGCGCACATCTTTACGCTTACTGAAGTATCTAAACAGTGTTTGTAGTAGCGAAGTTGAAGCTTCTGATTTCAATATCACGATGGGAGTGAAGGTACATACCTTTGAATCTAATTGAAATTTCGCTTTGTTTAATTATTAATTTCTGATTAAATACGTGATATCAGTTAAGACAAGCTACGGTATAAAGCAATATAGAATCAATTGATAAAAATAAACAAATTTGAAGTCTGCTCTAATAATTAATGTGAAAACAAAGAATTTACAGTTGTCAGAAGTGAAATAAATGGTTGTAAAATGAAATTTTAATGATAAGTATTTGTATATTGAAAATACTTAGGCTTACATTTATGGTTTCTTCTAAATTTACGCTACTATCTTTCCAATTAGACCACAAGCATTTAAAATTTGTACCGGGAGCTGATAACAAATAATTAAGGAAAGATTAACTCAGAAAACATTGTTCTTCAATTTCAATTTTTGAGACATAAATGAATTATTATTTGTATTAGTTATACATTTATAACATTTTAATAAATTATCAATGTTCATATAAAATTTGATGTTTCCTTATTTCATAAATAATGTTAAATACTGCACTTTTCATCATTTCTCTGTACTATACAATAGAGAAGTAGTTGTAGTTACAAAGATTAGCAAGTTATTTCTTTGAAAATTATTTCTCAAAATTATTATTCTCGAGACTGCGTCGTAATATTTTTACGTTACTATCATTAAATGCGATGAATTTGTTCGATTGAGTAAAAATACTTTGGATAGAAACGATTCGGTATTCCCTACAAATATGCTATCAATATTCAATAAGAAAGTGTACATACATAAGTGTTTGTATATTTTTCATTTTTTCCTCGAATGAGTTAGTTATTTCTGAAAAATTAAAATATTGTGAATATACAGGGTGAGTAAAAGGAACCGGACCTGTCTTAGAATTGAAATTTCTCGTGGATTATCGGAGTTAGAAAGGAAGCCAGAAAATGTTTATTAAAATTAAATTTTTATGAAATATGTTACATGTGGATTGCACCAATGTCCCAGGTCCTATGTTTTTATCGATACAAAAATATATTTGCACGTTTCAGCTTCAAGTTTTTTTATGCAAACTAATTTTTTCATTTTTGTAACACAATTTCTATTTAATACAGAAGTAGATGCTATACATTTCACTTGAAAACAGACTTTCGCAGCTTTTGCATCAGAAGCATTGTGCTTTCAGCTAAACTTATGTTTTTTACTAAAAACAATTTGCAAATGTTATTCAGTTTATGACAAGCAATTGTAAAGTTTATACAAACATATGGTAGAATCTATGTTAGGTAGAGGAAAATGTCAGAAGGATGTGGACGAAGGAAGTAATCTTTCAGGAAGTTTCCTTTCTACTTGAAATATTCTTGTACTCGTGACGATCTTGATAATTCCCATGATCTATATAGTGTATGTTTTATAGAAGCAACGTCATCGTATCAAAAACCCTAATATGGTTTTCCTTATTGTCCTACGTTCAACTACATTGATGCAAACTTATGTGTATTCTGTATGGGCCTAGAAACCGGGACTTCCATTCTGAACGTTTGTACGTTCTAATAGCTTCGAAATAAACGATTGAGAAACTATTCCAGAGAAAGATATGTCGGTTTGACGTCTTTGACTCTCCTTTAAAATCGTTTGCACATGGGCCACATAACCAGTGTTTCACCAGCTGGTCTCACAATTGATACTTCGATATTATTAATCATTAACACATAGTGTCATTACGACAGGCATTACGAACAGTGCAAACGTAAGTGCATCGTGTATCTTCATTTATAGCTGCATAAGCATGAAAATCGAAAAATTGAAAAACCATAATGTTACAAGTGAACCGAGCTTGCTACAATGTAAATTTACATATTTTTTTAATTCTTCGTGTAACTTGTACGCTAGAAACCCTTTTCGATGGATATATGTATGTATATTTGTAGATTTGTATTTGATAACAGCACTAAGATATTACTATGCTCCTTTGAAAGGAATGCAACGGATTTGTCGTTGAAATATGCATCAAAACTATTCTGCATTAATATTACAATGTCATGTTACACCGGTTTTTGTTAATCCATTGTCTTGTATTTCTTATAGGATAGCCATACTTCATTTTATCAGTTAACAATTCATAGTATGGCATCTGTGACTACTGATTGTTCAATTTATATCATCGCACATTAACATAATCTGACTTAAAAATTCAAAAAATGATTCGGGTGAAATCAACGATGATATCAGATAACTTAAACAGTCTAACGCAGGCGTGTCCAACCTGCGGCCCGCTTTTTAGCCCGATTTCTAGCGATATTTTTCACGGCTCAATTGCATTCTAATAAAGAATATTAAAAAATAAGGGAGGTTTTGTTACTTATGTACAATTAACTGTATTATACATTTCGTGTGGTCTAGGCAAATCGAAAGGTTGGACACCCATGGTCTAACGTGTAAGAAATCATAAGAGATACCGTTGTTCTTTGTTCAGTTCGCAAAACTAACAAAATCATTTTCAACAATGGAATTCTTTCAAACATTTATGCCTTTTCAGGTTGAATATCGGTAAAAAATGACTTCGTCTAGTAGCCGCAAAAGTTCTTTGTTGATGTATAAAATCATTGCTTTGGCTGCATTAATTGGCGTCACAACCGTTGAAGCAGAACTTGAACTAGTGAACGTGGTAAGAAATATGGTTATTTATACATTTAGCATGTTTCCTAGCCGCAAGGTGCACTTTTTAGAATCTCGTAGTTTCGTCTTGATTCTGTATAAAATGAAACTAATTAAATGAAAGGTCGGATCAATATTTACGTGTAATTTGTACGATTTCACAGCTGTTTAGACATGGTGACAGAACACCGGATGATAGCACTAATGAAATGTATCCAAACGATCCTTATCTGAATGATGATTTTTATCCAATGGGTCGAGGTCAGCTAACTAATGTAAGTGCATCCGTTTTTCTTTTTTTTACCAATTTCTATCATTTCATAACCAACTTTCATACACGATCTCTAATTTGAAACTAAATCGTTTTAAATGACGGTATTGTTTTTAATAATTTCAGTTTATTTATTCCGTAAAGGAAATTCTTTTTCATTCGGACAGTATTCAACGTGACTTTTACTCCCCTTGATTCAATATTTTAATTAACGCTTTCAAATATTTTGTCGATATTCGATTTACAAATTGCATTGTATCTACTTTTTATTCGTACAAAATCTTCCGTATAAATTATACTTTACACTATTCCCAAAATTTATATTGTATTACTTCTAGTTTACGAAGACATTATTCAAATCGTAAAATTCAGATGTGATATTTAATTTTCAAATTTTGTATTATCGATTTATTGCTGATATGGCATTGAACGATCAATTCAGTAACGTGATTAAATCTTAAAGTCACCATAATGTATTTCTGCATAATTATATTAATCAACATGCATACATTCAACGAAAGTATTTAAGAAATATATGACAGAAAGGAAAATGAATGCATTTTAGGCAGGTAAACAGCGCGAATACACGTTGGGACTATTTTTAAGAGATAGATATGAAACGTTTTTGGGTGACACGTACAAGGTAAAGTCCGTCTCAGCCCTTAGTTCAGACTATGACAGAACGAAAATGTCTTTGCAATTGGTTCTGGCAGGGCTTTTCCCACCAAGCAAATTACAGCAATGGCACCAGGAGCTAAATTGGCAACCGATTCCTGCAAACTATTTACGGCGATACGAAGACAATGTCTTTCTTCCAGAAGACTGCCTTTTGTAAGTCCTTGTGAAAATATTATCGTGTTAATTACACGATATCATTGTGTGAAAGGAAATTTATTGATATATCACATAATCTCGTGTAATTACATTTGATCCCTAATGCAAAATATTCATGAATCTTGCGATATCGAGTAATTTTTGTTTACAGATTTGAGGTTGAATACAATAGAGTATTGAAGTCGCCTCAAGGTAAACACGAACTCTCTAAGTATAATGAGTTAATGAAACAATTAACAGAGTGGACAGGAAAAAGCATATCTACACCTTGGGATTTGTATTACCTCTACCACACATTGATGGCTGAATATTCTCTCGGCCTTACTTTGCCAGTTTGGGCAAACAAAGTGTTTCCAAAAGGAGAATTATGGAATGCAACTGTATTTTCATATAATATTGCCAACTCCACACCTTTACTTAAGAGACTTTATGGAGGTAACGTTGTAATTTCGATAATTTTGTAATTGTTGATTATTTTTAGTTTTTATTATTACATTTAGCTCTATAGTTTTCATTTGCTAAATTGTAATATGTTTAGTGACTTTAAGGTTGTTGATTACTTTTTTTTTTTAATCTTCTTTTAATATGATTATTTTGAAGGTTTGCTAAAACTTTTCAGTGCTATTTCAATTATTTGTTTTAATTGTCTTTACGCTGCCCAAGTCACAGATTCTTTATTTTGTACTTACTAATTGTTACTTGTGGCTACCTTGTGTTGTGTTTCTAATTTAAAAACTTTTATGTTAGGACCGTTTCTTCGAATTATCACAAGGCACATGTTAGATATGGTAACTGGGGTAAAGACGGGTGAGGAAAAATTGCGTTTGTTCAGTGGACATGAAAGTAACGTCGCTGCCGTTTTACATGCTCTTGATGTTTATTATCCTCACGTTCCTGAATATTCAAGTGCTGTGATATTAGAACTCCATCAGATCGAAAACATCTACTACATAAAGGTACGAAATAAGAAATACATATATGACGAACATTGTCTTTGGGGAATGAATTATTAGTTGTCAGAGTTTAAGATCAATCATAGAAAAATGCATATATTGATAACTTATCTCGTTTTATTTGGTTTCTTACTTGGTTTGCTAAGGACACATGTATTTGTAAATATTGAGGATATAGTAATTATTAATTTAATATTTTTGTGCTTGTGACTTAATGATTATTATTAGATGTCTGAACACATTTATAGGTATTCCTAACTATTTAGTCGCAATTCTTTAAGTTTCGTGTATGTGAATTGACTTCAAAGATTGACTTAAATTCTATTTTGAAACATTCTAATAAACAATATAAAAGATGAAACGGTTCTAGAAACTTATTAGAAGTAATTGAGCGAGTAATGCAATATTTCTCAAATTCCAATACTGATAATTTTGATAATGTAGTATGCAGGGTGTCCCGTAATTCCTTGAACACCCGGAAATGGGGGGTTGCTGGGGTGATTTGGAACAACTTTTTCCTTTTCCAAAATGTAGTTTGAAGCTTCGTTTTTGAATTATTAACGAAAAACACTGGCCAATCAGAGCGCGCGTAGAGCTCGCGCTCAGGGACGGGCGAACAGAGACTCACCCGCGCGCTATCGTGAACGACGCGTTCTGTTTTTTTCCTCACTTTCCCTGCGGACCGCATGACGTTTGCCGAGGGCCGATTATATGAGTTCATAGTGCGATTTTCACAATCTTTAACCGTTTGTAGCTCATAGCAACATTAACCGATTTCGATGAAATTTTCAGCGTGTGTATAATTGACATAGATCTACAAAACGTATTTTTAAAATTTTCATTACGAGCTCGGATAAAAAAGTTGTAAAAACGACTTTTGCTATTTTCTGCACGATTCCGACTAATTGCAGTTTTTTCAAAAATTTTTTTACACGTCATCTAGTAAACTGATCTTTCTAACTTCTCAAAAGAACTCCAGTTGTTTGGCCCAATTTTAAAAAAGTTATTCCATTTTATAGGGTGTATGAATACTTTTGTCCTCCACTGTATGTATTGTTATACAAACATCGGAACGACGGCAAAAAACCATTTCTCTAAGCCTTATAAAAATAGCGGTGCAAAGTCAAATTTTTTTGACAGCGATCGATAACCGAGAAGTCACGCGTACGCGTCGTTCACGATAGCGCGTGAGTGAATCTCCGTTCGCCCGTCCCTGAGCGCGGCCTCTACGCGCGCTGTGATTGGCCAGTGTTTTTCGTTAATAACTCGAAAACGAAGCTTCAAACTACATTTTGGAAAAGGAGAAAGTTGTTCAGAGTCACCCCAGCAACACCTCATTTCCGGATGTTCGAAGAGTTACAGGACACCTGTATATTATATCCTGGTTTAATTTAGTAGCATTTTTTTATGATATTGTCAACGTATACATATATCTGCTATTTTTGAAGACTCAAATATTTTTAGTTCCTTAGCATGTCATTAATCACCCCAGCAACCCCTCATTTCCGGATGTTCAAAGAGTTACGGGACACCTGTATATTATATCCTGGTTTAATTTAGTAGCATTTTTTTACGATATTGTCGACGTATACATATATCTGCTATTTTTGAAGACTCAAATATTTTTAGTTCCTTAGCATGTCATTAATTTTACAATCAGAAGAAGTGCTAAATGTTTAATTGGTTTTTAAGAGCTTGGCCTCTTCTGCTCAATAGCAATTGACGTATCGTAATCTTGTATTTGTGGACAACATTGAACGACCTGAACTTAACGAATTTTAAATTACCTTCGACCGGCACGTGGATGCTGTACGGATATTTACTTGTGCTTGATGCACGCACGACATGACAGGGCGTGAACGATAGCTTCAAAGAAGTATACACCCATCCCTCCATTTACGCGGTACTTCAGAGAGACGTAAATTCTTACTTGAACGTACTAATTACGTAACTCTGACCTTTTATGTTTTTTTTTCCGTAGGACCTTTTGTCCTACGATTTAAGTTTTACAGTACAGATTCTGACATCGAATAAAACTTATTTTGGTTTTCTGAAATATCATTATTTTTTTTATTAACCTATGCGATTTAAATGTTTTTATAACTTATACCTGTTTTTCTTACCATGTTTCTTTTTCATACAAGCAGAACTCTATTTACGCAAAAAACGGTCAATCCGCGTAAATGGAGGGATGGGTGTATGTATACTGAAAATTTCTAACCTTTTTCGTCGGACAGTATACAGGGTGTCTGTTTTATCTCAATACAGTAAAACATCTTTTAAGGAAGTGATGTTAGGGAAAAAATGTTTTAATAAAAGTTGTTTGGTACGGAGGGGGAAATTATGTGGTATAAATATTTTTTTTGTACCCGATATGGTGGGGGAGATTTCAAAGTCAGTTTAATTTTTTTAAATAGAATGCTATATTTTTTTATACACAGTGTGATAGTGTATGTTAAGACAAGTTCAGCGAGGTGAGAACATAGTCATTTTCTTTCATGGAAGGTCGCAAAATTGCGAAAAACCGGGAGCCGGACCACCATACGTTCCTCACTGTCGCGTGTGTCTGTTTTATCAAAGTACATATTTCAAAGGACACTTATACGGACACTTGTGATATTTGTAAAGATAATTGTAGATACTTTTAGACATTCTTACAAAGATTTCTTTAGATATTCCTTTAAACCAAGTCATAAACAGGTTTTGAACACGGACTAATCACATAATCTAGAATTGAACCGAACATTGTTATTGTTACAATCAATTTCTTCGATAATTTAATTTACTAATTTAATTTGTTAAATTCTTGGTATTATAGGTACTTAACTATTTGGGCATTCCGTCCCAAGTAATAGAACTTCAAATACCTGGTTGCGAAATACTTTGTCCTTTGGACAAGTATCTACATTTGATAGAGGAAGTAATACCGTCGAACGAAGAACTAATTTGTGATAAGGGGCTAACGGAGGAGAATGTCGACAAGAAATCAATCGAGGAACTGGAATTAATGAAGTACAATCTAATAAGAACTGCTGGACTCATTAAAGCTAAGTAAACAAAGCAGGGAAATTTAATTATTAAATCTTAATTACATTTCTGTAAAACCAAAGGAAACTTCAGAGTAATGATGAAGTATGTAAATACAACGAACCATAGATTGGTTAAAAGTTTTACATAGAACCAAAAAGTATTTATAAATTAGTGGTATTAATTATGTACTATTGATGTTATGCGAAAAGATTAGATACGAAAAACGTGATTCATATTTTGTTAATTGTATATAAAATTGTGTGTATATGAGTATATGCATAAATATATAAATATACATGGGCAATTA
>NW_017101081.1:212171-214243 GCF_001263275.1 Habropoda laboriosa
AATTTCATATTATACATTGTATTATGAAAAAAAACATACAAATCGGCAAAGCAAAGATGAGGCTTCAGGCGAGCCTTAAAGCCTAAAAGTGGGAGATGCAGGACAAATTGTGACGTCTTCGCTGTTAATCAGCCAATAGGGATAGAGTAAGACAGTCGCACTTACTCTTCCATGAACAACGATTGGTGGCGATCGAGTCTCGCGTGAGCAGTCGGTAAAGGACCAGCAGTCGATAATAGATCAAAGGAATAAGTTCGGGTGTTTGATGAGTAATCTAGCAGTAGTAATTTTTATAATTTTCATCCTATTTTTATGAAAATAGTACCAGTGGATTGGTAAGGGTATTCCGATGAAAATAAGTTCAAACACGATATGAATCGGGCTAGCCTCAAGAGTAGTCACTTTTCAAAGTATCCTTCAAAATCCGCGATATTTAAATCCGTGACTGGTAAAACTACTCTGATTATTCTCGTGTTTGGACTCATTTTCATCGAGAGAATTGCACTAATTCATTGGTACTATTTTCATAAAGATAAGTGAATAAAGTTATAAAAATTGAAGCAAAATACAGGTGAAAACGAAGACCATTATAAGAATGTGAAGGACGACAGAGCCTGCGCACGTACAATGAATACATAATACAGCCCTGACTGAGGGTTCGAGTTCTTACCTTCTCATATTTCTGTCAATTCTCTTGTTAGAACACTCGAAATAGGTTTACTTTAATTCCTGACAAATCTTACGAGCTCACTATATGTATTTGTTCCACCAACTTTACCTACACCGCAACTTCCCCTTAAGCGGCGGCAAAGTAGGTCCGATGGAGGTCCAAAGTAGGGATGGCGTGTCCGTCTATTTTCCGCTCATTTGGTGGGGCGATGATGTCAGAAACCTCATCTTTGCTGCGATCCCTACAGGATCGGATCTCTGATCATATAAACGATTAGCCCGTTAATCCGAAAATATATGCCAAATATTATTTACATCATTTACGTATAAAATGTAGAATGTGAATCTGAACTGACTGCGATCTAAATGCAGTTAAAAAATTATGGGATCATTACAATGCACTGTATTCGCTCCTACAATCTTCTGCCATGTTACGTGACAGGCAGAATATTAAATTTTGAATAGGACCTTAAAAAGTGATAAAAAAAATTGAATTACAATATTCGACTACAAAAACAGAATTCTTCGGTTAAATTCTTTACACTTTCAGCTTTTTTCTTTTATTTTATTTCAAAATTAAGTCCGAAGAATGTACTCATTCGTGTAATTGAAGTTTCCTTTATGATAAATACTGTGAACCACGAATGAGATAAGTAACACTGAATGTGCTAATTGTTTTTCTGTTGGGACTCCTAACGAAAATGTGACTGATTAAAGCGGAAACCGATTAAAGCGTGACCGGATAAGAGGGATTGTACTGTATGTTTAATGCATTTTCTACATTAATGTACTTAACGCTTGAATGACCTAATAAGTTATGTTCTAATGAAACATTGTTTTATATGTTCACAATAAAAATACATAATTTCGTTCCGAAACCACACCACATACCGTGCTTATTTATATTTATTAAATATATTTGTATCCATTCGTATAAAATTAATTGCATATTAATTTATTTTTACCTCTCCTTATTATTCTAACTTATATCGTAATTTAACGTTTTTTTCTTTACATTTTTAAAATGGTCAACATGTAAATATTAACTGTATTTAAGGATTTAAATTTTTAAACACATGACTACGCACAAAATGGAAAATATTGCTTATACATATATAGATACAATTATTAATATACAATAACAATATTTTGAAGAATATTTAGAAGTGACGTGGTGTAAATGATTACTCGCCAAGTGGGTAACAAAGATATATTTATTCATTTAACCGATAACGCTTAAACTAATTTTAAAATGTATAGGCGACACAATGCACGTAGAAAGAAAGTCTACGACCAAAAAGCCTCGTGCCTTTTTCGGGGCTCCCTTAAGTAGCCCCTTTTCCCTGGGAAAGTCCCAGGAAGTGGGGGCGCGGGCCTACATTGCCGAGGCAATACTCTTGTCC
>NW_017101081.1:214355-216562 GCF_001263275.1 Habropoda laboriosa
AAATAAATATTCTTCAAAATGATAAAAAAATGTAAAGGCTGAGAATGATACGAACCGTTTAATGCAAAAGTGGTGTGAGTCAATTTTTTGCCTTTTTCAGTTAACACCATATCTCGAAAGCTTAACCTTGCTTCTGTTTTGTGCAGAAGTGGTGTAAGGATGTCTTTATTAGTTTCTCGGTGGATGGCAAAGTAAGTAAGAACCACCCACTCGAATGGCATGGACGCTATATGCAAGAATGGTGCAAGTCAGTCTTTGGTGTGAGATAAATGACATTGGACTTTTGGATTTCGAAGAAGAAGTGAGCGATGAATAAGAGCTTAACGTTATCGCTGTTCACAAAGTTTCTGTGTCATGCTCATTATTATTTTTCGATTTAAATCTAGGACAATGTAAACCACATTTTATATATTTTATATATTTTTTCTAAATAATTTGTTTGGTAATTAATAAAGCAAAAGAAGCATAATGTCTACCTCGACAAACAGATCCCTTTTTTATTACATCTAATAATAATTACCTTCCCGGGTTGCACGAAAATGGTGTTAGTTAGAAGAATATTGAATAAAATGATTACACATATATCCTACACTTGATTTTCGGGGCAAAATGGCATTATTAGCTTAAGGTATAACTATACAATACAAAATGATTATAACTGTGTTTTAACATTCGCAGAGATTTACAGAGATTTAACATTTTTTCATATTCCTGAATTTTACAGAACTTTTACTTTATCCCTCATTATCTAGAAATCGTTAAAAACTTTATCAACATTTATCTCGAAAATTATTTGTTTGCGGCATATGGCTCCTTTCAGACTTTTTCTCTTCTCGTTGAGCAGAATACGTGAATGTAAAAAAAAAATTTTACATTAATTTTCAATGTAAACAATTTTGCGGAAACTTTTTTTACAAATGTCCACTGATCCAAGGGTGTAGATTCACCCCCTGAAGCCGTGACCATTAATTTTTTTACACCCTGTACATGTCACGTTGTTTTATGTCACTTATTGTACTAAGTTTACAGTTCGTAAAATTATAGGATTAATGTAATTTAATTACACAGGTATTAATTATTTAATTATTTTATCTTCAAAATTTGCTTCCACAATCCATGTTTCTTGTGGTGACTTCCAGATTTTTAGCCAAGGAATATGATTCTCTTTTTCTGTTTCTTCGGAGAGACACAACATTTCTACGTCCTATATTTTCCTTTTAATACATGAAATTGTTAATGAGAAAATCGGTTGGAAAATTTATTTACTTATTGTTAATTATGTTCGCAAGATCCGACAGAATTGCAGAATATGTCGTAAGTTGAGGAAATTTCAGGTAAGTAGGTCGTTTATCAGTACGTCCCGTGAAAAACGCGACTCAGGTATTTGTTATCTGCTACATATGTACATATAAGCTTAGTCATTCTGAATACATGTTCTTTAACGTATTAGTAATACGTAAGTAAGTATTCATAAATTTTCCTTAACTATTCTCTTCACTATACTTTACAGTTTTAAAATAAATAAAACATTTGCTTAGATTGCAAAATTTACTTCCATATTTGCTATAAAATACGTATGCAAAAGACCGATATTACATATGTTTAAGACAATTTACAATCATATAAACTTAAGTATATTATAGATTTACTTGTATTAGATTACTTGAAACGAAGAAATTTGAATTGATTCAATAACAATTATGGTCAAAATAGCGAAAGTAACAATTTTTCTTTCTTTTGCAAAAATATTTAAAGAGAAAGAGAAACCAGTACAGCTTCTGAAAATTTTGTAATACATATTATGACAGAGTTATCATAGTTAAAACCTAGTTCTTTTAAATAATATTTTCTTGCTTTATGTGCTGGTAAAGTAAATCGTAAACGCTTAACTTATTGTTAGTTAAAGAAGTTAATGATACATTTATCGAGATTCAATGTGGTTACAATATATGTAGTTCATTAGGTTAGTATTACCAAGATATCGCGTTTTATTTGTTTTGTATTTTTATAATAATCTTTTAGTGATGTTTATGGTAGGCACTACATCAGTAATAGTGATTAAATAGACTTTGCGTTTTCCAATTCTTTTTCGTAAGGAAAACTTTTATATTTCTGTAATACTCATTTGCCTACCAAACGTGGTAAAAACTATTTTCTGACTGAAGTCATATATTTATCCCTTTTTTTTTTAAATTTTCTAATATTAA
>NW_017101081.1:220605-221537 GCF_001263275.1 Habropoda laboriosa
TTCCAACTTTTTTTAACAATTTAAAAGTCTATTTCAATTTATAATCTTTTTACAACATTTACTATTTTATACATGTTTATACTAACTTACGTACTACTTTGTTGAATACATTTTTATTTACTGCCTTTTCTTCGTTAGCTTGCTGTCTTCTAGCTGTACCACAGGTTCTAAAAAACACCATAGCATTATAAATATTAAGAAAAGGAAAAATAATATGACATTTTCTCTTAATGATTTCAAAAACAATAAAGATTAAAAGATATTTATATTTAATTTGGTGTAATATCGGATATCTGGTTTTGTTCTGTTCTCCGGTGTTTATCTGATTTTTATAGATTTGCTTCAGTTATACCAGTATTCTTCATTCAATAGATTCCTTCGTTCTTCGTCTTCATCTTCAACCTCATCTTCAGAAGTTTGTGCCGGAAGAAATAAGTCCATCGTTTCCTGTAAAAATTACTTTAATTTTTTACTTACCCTCCTCCGCATACTAGAAATTAGTGGATCGAATTAGTTAATTGCTATTGAGTAGGCACCAAAAAGGCGTATAAGCTGCAGAAACGCAGTTTCTGTGTCCATAAAATACTTTCTAGACTCGAACTCTGGATAAACGGAAAAATTAATTAAAAGAAAAAAAGATATTTAGGAAAGAGATACTGTAAGAGGTATTTAAGGATAGGAGGATAGTGCGTGATCTGGGTTACTTAGTACTCACACAGTAAGTTCTTTTTTAGTTTTTATTAGTTATCTGGCTCACGAGGTTTACACTTTACTGACTAACTTTTTCTGACTCTCAGTCACCTCGCGAGCTTCCTTCTCACCCTCTTCTTTTTCCTGATTGGTTACTTCCAACTTATTGGTTGTAACCAATCAGGAATTTTTTCTTTAACCCACCGCTAGTCCTTTGCGCCCTTGGCGCGCTTTTTCCAGGA
>NW_017101081.1:221898-245293 GCF_001263275.1 Habropoda laboriosa
GCGGGTCCTTATATACCTGCGGTACCCTCTCCCCAAAGTCATTAGCAAAATCGTCCGTTAGGTCAGGCGGGAAATTTTCGCGGGAGATTTTCGCGGGAGATTTCCGATATCGTAACACGGTATAATTTATCAATTTTCACAATTTTGTTATAAATTTATACTTCCGACAATTTGTTATAACATTGCATATAACAATTTATACGTTTTTACAATATTCTTCAATGGAAACATAGGTTTTAGCGTTCTCGTTACTTACTCGTGGTTAAATTAATTTCGTAGGGATTAAAAATCAGGTTGACCTGTGGTCGTAGATTAAAAATAACCATAGTACAGCTAAATTTATCGTGTTAAATAATTCTTTTTACACGAATGGAAAATGTATTCAACGTTGGTTTGTTATAATATTGTGAAATGAATTATATTACACATTTTCTCTATTCACACTGAATTTAAAGATTATAACGATTAAAAATCAAGTTGACCTGTGGTCATTTATCAAGAATAATATAATAAAGCTGAAATTATTGTGTTAAATAATTTTTTTAATACGAATTAGGAATTTATTCAACGTTTGCTTGTTACTACTTGTTACAGTATACTGTCTCGTAATGTAAATTTAAGTAAATTAGGTTGAACTGTAGAGAAAATGCACAGAACTGAACAAATAATTCATTTCGCGATATTATAACAAACAAACGTTGAATACATTTTTGATTCGTGTAAGAAGAATTATTTAACACGATAAATTTAGCTGTACTATGGTTATTTTTAATCTACGACCACAGGTCAACTTGATTTTTAATCCCTACGAAATTAATTTAACCACGAGTAAGTAACGAGAACGCTAAAACCTATGTTTCCATTGAAGAATATTGTAAAAACGTATAAATTGTTATATGCAATGTTATAACAAATTGTCGTAAGTATAAATTTATAACAAAATTGTGAAAATTCATAAATTATACCGTGTTAGGATAACGAAAATTTCCCGCCTGACTTAACCGACGATTTTGCTAATGACCTTGGGGAGAGGGTACCGCAGGTATATAAGGACCCGCCGATGTCCTGCGAACTTATTCACCCTTTATACTGGGCCCTAGACACTTCGCGGCGTATTTTGACCTGAAGGTTCTGAGATGTGAATAGAGTGGTCGGGGGCTACCAGCTAGTTCTCAGTTTAGACTGAATTTAAAGTTCGTAAGGATTAGAAATCAGGTTGACCTGTGGTCGTAGATTAAAAATAGCCATAGTGAAGGTAAAATTATTACGTTAAATAATTGTTTTTATACGAATTAAATATTGATTCAACGTTTATTTGTTGCAATACCGTGAAATAAATTGTATTATATATTTTTTCTGTTTACACTAAATTTAAAGTTCTGTTTACATGTTATAACAATTAGAATGTAGACGTTTTGCCGTTTCACGGTTTTTCCTCTGTTAATTATGTGTTTATAAATCATTTCAAACTTTTTTCTGTTTACACTAAATTTAAAGTTCTGTTTACATGTTATAACAATTAGAATGTAGACGTTTTGCCGTTTCACGGTTTTTCCTCTGTTA
Source organism: Habropoda laboriosa (assembly GCF_001263275.1). NCBI lineage: Eukaryota > Metazoa > Arthropoda > Insecta > Hymenoptera > Apidae > Habropoda > Habropoda laboriosa. The sequence goes on from NW_017101081.1 coordinate 223,462, forward strand.
ATTATGTGTTTATAAATCATTTCAAACTAAAGCAGCACCATGCCCACCCTTAATTAAACCGTCTCAGTAGTTTACCGTAATTAATAATCTATTTTCGGAATTTATACGAGAATTTTTGAATTTTAGTAAATACTAGAGTCAGTGCATCGCGTATTGAAATAATAGCTTCATCCCTAGTTCGTTTATTATTGAATATTTTTACGCGTTTAACTTATGCTTCTCCCCAATTCTCGTCGCGTATTTTATTCAAATTTTCTTATATTCTAGAATCGAGAAAGATATGAATTCGCGTTTTTTCTTTTGATTCTTTCATTATTACGCATTATTGCAATAATTTCTATCGTTACATTTAATTCTGATTGTTTAGCAGCTTTTCTGCTGCTATCGACCCTACATTTTTTTTTTTTTTTTACGTGGAGGTAGGCCGACTCTTTGTGATAAACAATTGGCAAGCAAACGGTGGCTCGCTAAAGCGATATATTATGAAATTAAATTAATCACTCAATAAGTTTTAACGTTAGATTGTTTCCTCGATATGGCCATGGTGGTCATCAGTGACTGGAGTGTCTCAAATGTTTAGAATAATTAAAATAAAATAAATGTTGTCAACTAAAAATTTTGAACGTCATAGCTAGCTAGACATTATTTTCAATTGAAAAAAAAAAATTATAAAGCATAATACTATAATCCTATGCTTAAAATGTATTTTCTTGTGGCCGCCTGACAGCAACCTGTAAATCTGGCGCGACAGTGAACGTGTTAATAAGTAAATGTTGTTCAAATTATATCGTGTTTGATATCATTTTCATCAGAAAAATCTCACCAACATGTTAAAAAAAATTCCAGATGAAAAAAAGTAAAATGAAAGAAATTATAATTTTCTATCATGATTTTTCGAGCCGTGAAGTCTCGTAAAGGAAACCGACTGGTGTAGCGTTACACGCTTGACTGACTGCGAAGGAGATAACATGGGCGCAGCAATGACACCACCTAGGCGTAGGACCATCTATACTGTCACTTGTAGAATCCAAACTTACTGATTCTTGTAGAGAATTTACTGTACAGGGAATTCTTAGAAATTATGAAAAACTCTAATAACATCAACAGAGACACAGGTTACCAACTCAACCCTATCTGGAGCATCCTCCTCCCGTTTTTTTAATTGATCGACCAATCAAAAACCGGTTTTTAATTGGTTGATCAATTAAAAATCGGTGTTTGATTGGTCGATCAATTAAACACTGATTGGTCAAAATCACTGACCCGTAAAAATGAACATAGGTACTTAAAGCAGTGAACACCCAGACGTACGCTATTATCAGTACGTCACTAGACCCTGATGAAGCTAGCTGCAATGCTGGCGAAACGTCGGAATGTAAATTCTTTTGGACACGGCTTACACCCGGAAGCCTCAAATATTTCCACTCATATCAATTCGGGCCGTGAAAGTCTCAAAACTCTAGTTGTAAAAAATGACAATGCTATTAAAGATGCAAAAAATGATTTTTATTAAGAGATAACATAGAAATGAACTTAACTGCAAGAGAAACAAAAGAAAATCTCCATGGTTTTTTAAAAGAAATCATATTGCATCAAAAAATTGTGACTTATGTCAAATGTCCACTGAAAAGTTTGAATAAGGTAATCTATGTACATATTCGTCCGGATTATCATTTTCAGTGCCATTCACTGCATCAAAGTTCATTTGGTTTGCTTTTGAGATTAATGGTCGTATTTAAAACTTCGGTAAAATAAATGGTAATGTGGCGCAATACAACATAGTAGATCAAACATGTGTTTCTTTTTAATTTCTTTTACGGGTCTACGCTCTGGATACAGTGGGTTTTGAACAATATGCATGTATTGAGCAAATGCAAAGGCCTTCCTCTTGACACCGGCTTTATGTTGATTTCATAAAATGGAAGATCATCCTGCAGAGATTCATCAAAGTATACAGAACATATACAGTAGACTCCCGCATAACGCGGTTAAACTTTACGCGTTGTATGAATTCGCGTTATAGGAAATCGTGTTATACGAGAATTTTTCTCGTATAATCTTGAATAATCTAAAGTAACATGTTTGGAATGATTATTGCCATGCCAACTTTTATTTTCTGTTTTATCAAATAGGGCAGTTTTTTGAAAATAAGTGACATATAGACATACGTTGTTGGTATAAAAAAACATATTATTAATGTATGAGGTGAGTGAGGAACGTCGTTACACTGTTTTCACCTCAATTTATTAAAGTATAAGTGTATGGTCGTATAGGCGTACAATTTGTCCAGAAAATACAATCGTTTACTTTGTTAATTGTCCCGGCGGCAGCGGTTCGGCGGGTACGTCGCGATGGTCGGTAAAGGAACCAAACTCCCCGGAGGTGTAGGCGTACTGGGTTTTTATATTGTTAGGACAGGGAGACAGGAGTAGCGATAGATAAAGATAGAAGTGGAGAAAGTGGTGGAAACGGAAAATTCGTTGAAAGCGGGCCGTTCGTCCTCGTGCGAACCTGGATGACACATGTGCTCCGCCACATGTGTAATAAAGAAACAATCAACAAAAAAGAAAACTGAATCTCAACTAAAGCAGATTTAATTTTTAAATGCGGGGAATTCCTGTATTTTATTATTCAGCGCGTTGTATGTACGAGGAATCGCGTTATATGAAAACAGTAGTCGCAATATCTTTGGCGCGTTATAGGAACTTGCGTTGTACGGGAGTCTACTGCATATGTATAAGTACGTCGCTCGGATTTAAAGGGTTAAAGTGACTTACACCGATTGTCCTCAAAATAACTGACTTAATTGATTTATTAACTAAAAGTTTTAACAATAAACAGATTTATGAACTTACGTAACTCATTTTCAAGGAAAGTTGGACTTACACTGATTGGCGTCCGAACCCTCCGTATACGTATGTATAGTGGTTCAACTGGCCACGTTATAGGCACATGGGCGTATGTATCTGTTTTTGTAACGCGTTCTTTGTTTTACTTCTAGCGATAATATACCCTCTTCGTCTTATACCTTATGAAGGTACACCTCTTTCATCTGTCTCTTTTTTGCTAATAGGCTTTCTCTAAAGGGGATTAAAAGGGATTTTAAGAGCAATATCGAGATTTTCAACTTATAATTCTATTTTATTCAATATATGAATGGGTTGGTAGTTGTCTATTGATATCAAGGTTAAAACTCGCTTCACATCTGCTCTATCATACGTCCAGACAAGTGACCTCCTCGGTTGTTGACGTTCTCTCGGTTCTAGTTAGTCACAGGGCTCGAATTCGGTCCAGTTCAACCAGGTAAGATACATACGTGGCTTTTCTTTGTTTCGGGTGTCCTTCGAGCTTTTATATTCTATCCTTGTCTAACAGGATATCTGCGTTGTAATGAATCATCTAATTTCAAAAGTTTCACTTTTTCTAATTTTCATTCTTTGTGCAAATAATACCAACGAATTGATGTGATTCTCCCGATGAAAATAAGTCCAAACACGACATAAATCGGATCAGTTTTCCAGTAATCAATTTAAATATCTCGGGTAGAGAAAACGAAACTGTTGGAAAATTCGCCGTCTGACGAAAGCAACCGCATGGCCCGATCGGACGTTATTGTACGACGAGAATGGCAAGTGCAGGCCCGAACAGCACAATGCCATGCCCGTTGTAAACCAACCCCCAAGACGCTTAAGGAAGCTTCGGTGGCAACGGTGAAAAAACTTTCAGTGTTTCTTATTGTTAGACAATCCTCCGGCAAGCTTCGAGTTGCCATTATAGTCTAGAATATATACTTATGTACATATATAAAATTGTGAGAAATCAGTAGGACTTGATTAATTCTGCGTCCACCCTAACCGTGGATCCCGTATTTTTTACAAAACGTACGACAATTTTTCAAGGTGATTATTGTTAAGTTCAGTTCGATTTTATCTCGTATTTGAACTCATTTTTATCACAAGAACCTCACTAATTCATTGCTGCTATTTTCATACAGATAGGATGAAAATTATAGAAATTGAAGTTTTCGTTATTAGGTGATTTATTGTTACGCGCGCACCATTCTTTTTATGTGCGACGTGCATGCAGGTTTATTATGGGCGTTGTATGAGGTGTGTTTATGTGTGTCGCAGCGTGGTCAACGTAGTTTAACGGTGGAGCAAAAAGATTGTATTCAACGACTGTTAAACTGTCAAAAGTGGAACCGAAAAGCGATAGAGTAGAAAGGGCAATACATTTGACCATTATTGTAGCTTCTAATGAAAGTAGATCTTGCTCGCACATTTTGACGAGCAGAGCGGTTAACGCTGCACGGGTACCAATCCATGTTCACATTATCCCTAAAACAATCGTGAAAACGCAACAAATCCCATGCGGTATCATACATGACACTGTAGGTTACAAATTCCCTAGATTTACTAAATGTAGTATTTAAATTTTTATGGGAATAAGTATATTTAACCAAAAGGTAAGAAAGATTTGTAAGGTAAAAGTTTATTTGTTTACAATAACAAAAGTTATATAATCATAAAATATACTTTTTAAATATTTTATACATAAAATGCATACAGAAGTTATATTATTGAAAGTTGTTATAGCATGTTTTGACATTAGTCTAAGATGGCGGTATTTTTCAGTGTTGGTGCATGGAAAGAGTATCTCGTTCTTTAATTTTTTTCGTGTTATTGATAGAAATTTTGTTGCCAATGAATTATGGAGGCTGGTGCGAGTACCGGTACTCGTACAACGCGATTTATGATGGAGGGTGTCGGAGCTCGAGTTATTCGTGGGCCCGAATGGAAGTGGGGTAAACAGGTTAGTATAAAGGTTAACAAAATTCTGTATAATATTTGGTTAAGATATTATATTATGTTTGTCGAAAATACATTTCTAATGACAAGGACTACATTTTTTGATAACACTTTTACAGTAACGTACAATTTAATTTTTTATAGTATGTAGAAAGAAATTGTACATCATTGTTTAAGGTTATTATATTACACTTAATATTCATTTAATTTAATGTTGGAGGGGTTTCGCTAGCATTTGTTATGTTTTATAACGTAGTTGTGAATACTTTTAGTTTATTATAATTTTTTGTTCATTTAAAATGTATATTAAAGGTTATTAAAATGGTTATGTTGTTATGTTTTGATTTAATTTTTTGTACGCATTAGCTTCTTTTCTTCTAATTAATCAGCTTCCAAGTTTTTATAATATTTATACTTCTTAAAAGTAGAAATAAAAAACAACGAGAAAAAGTTACATTTATGGATACTTTATTTGTTCTTTGTTTACCATATTATTTTATTGACATATGTTTATATTTAATAAATATTTTTTGTATTCAATCTTTTGAATCTAATAGGATGGAGGAGAAGGTCACGTAGGAACTGTTCGAAATTTTGAATCTCCAGAAGAAGTTGTTGTCGTTTGGGATAATGGCACAGCAGCTAATTATCGTTGTTCTGGTGCTTTTGATCTTCGAATCTTAGATTCAGCTCCAACAGGTGTAAAACATGATGGAACAATGTGTGATACATGTAGACAACAACCAATCTTTGGAATTCGTTGGAAATGTGCGGAATGTGGAAATTATGATCTTTGTTCTATTTGTTACCATGGAGACAAGCATCACTTAAGACATAGATTTTATCGCATAGCAACCCCTGGAAGTGAAAGAGTATTACTGGAACCAAGACGTAAAAGTAAAAAGGTATTAATCATTGTTTTTAAACATTACATTATTACTTTCATTATCATAGTGATACATAATTTATTTTTTATATGTAATATTAGATTGCAATTCGTGGTATATTTCCTGGTGCAAGAGTTGTAAGAGGTGTTGATTGGCAGTGGGAAGATCAAGATGGTGGAAATGGTCGAAGGGGTAAAGTTAATGAAGTTCAGGATTGGTCAGCAGCTAGTCCACGTTCAGCAGCTTATGTTATATGGGATAATGGTGCCAAAAATTTGTATCGTGTTGGTTTTGAAGGAATGGTTAGTTCAACAACTGTTTGTGTTAGATATTGAACACTATAAGTCATGCGTGAATGTACAAATTGTAAGAATAACATAAATAATTAGTAATTATTTATGTTTTAGGCAGATTTAAAAGTTGTTAATGATGCCAAGGGTCAAACAGTGTACAGAGATCATTTGCCACTATTAGGTGAACAAGGTCCTGGTCGCACTGGTCCACATGGATTACAAATTGGAGATCAGGTAATTAAATGTATTATAGTATTTGTTAAAAAATGTACATGACAAAAAATGTACAGAAAAGTGACATTTTTAAACAGTAATTGTAATTAATTATTATTATAAGAATGAAAATAAGAAACAAAGCTCTTTGTTTGGTAGGTTAATGTTGACTTAGAATTGGAAATAGTACAGTCACTACAACATGGGCATGGTGGTTGGACAGATGGTATGTTTGAATGTCTTGGCACTACAGGAACTGTTGTTGGTATCGATGAAGATCATGATATTGTTGTATCGTATCCGAGTGGTAATCGATGGACGTTTAATCCCGCTGTATTAACAAAAGTACAAATACCAGTACCAGTCACCAGTTCAAGTTCTGATAATCAAACATTTGCGGTTGGAGACTTAGTACAAATATGTAACGATTTAGAAAAAATTAAACTACTTCAACGTGGTCATGGAGAATGGGCTGAAGCGATGGCACCAGTATGTATTATAATTTTATAAAAGTATAAACTTTTTAAATGTATTTACAAAATCATTTTTAATAATGTTTTTGTTTTTACAGACTATGGGAAAAATCGGTAGAGTTTTGCAAATATACCATGATGGTGATTTAAAAGTAGAAGTTTGTAGTACCTCTTGGACATATAATCCTCAAGCAGTTACCAAAGTTGCAAGTAGTGATGGTAGTGTACCAGGTAATAGCAGTGGAGGTACGTTTAAATGTCATAACTGATTATTTTACATTAATAAAATATATTTATTTTATTTGTATCATTTTTTGAAATTTAGAATAAATTCACATTTGTAAACATACTTTTTCAGAACGTTTATCGGCATTGTTAAAAAAATTATTTGAAACACATGTCTCGGGTGATGTTAACGAAGAATTAGTGAAAACTGCTGCGAATGGTGATGCTACTAAATGCGAAGAATGTTTGAAGAGACCCGAGGCTGATGTGAATGGTGTATTTGCTGGACACACTGCTTTGCAAGCTGCAAGTCAAAATGGCCACTTAGAAGTTATCAAAATTCTCCTCCGTTACAAAACAGATGTTGAAATTGAAGTAAGTATTTTTTTTTAATTAATTTTTGTGGCAATGTAACTAAATATAGTAATGGATATATTAATGGAAGTTAAGTTCGTTTGAGAACATGTATAGTAATTAAAGTAAACAATTTATAATTCATTTAGGATAAAGATGGAGACAGAGCTGTTCATCATGCTGCCTTTGGAGATGAACCAGGTGTAATGGCATTATTAGCTGGTGCTGGAGCTGATTTGAATGCTAGGAATAAAAGACGTCAAACTGCCCTCCATATCGCGGTTAATAAAGGTCATGCTGGTGTAGTGCACACGTTACTGGAATTAGGATGTCATCCAAGTTTACAGGTAAGTAATTCACACATTTTTACACTTATTTTCTTTTCTATCTTACATATAAACGTTTAACATAATGTTTTTAAATGTCTTTATGAACATACAAGTACTTTTAAATATATAAATTAAAATTACATTGATTTCAAAGTAAAATTATTGCTGAGCATTCAATTAAGTAAATTTAATATTATATCTGGAGAGTTTGATAGTGATTAATTAAATATTGTTATTAACCCTCCGTGAATAAGCATATTTTCCGCACCTTCTGTGGGCAGCCTGGGTCGTTTATGTCCACGACTAAGTTTTTTACTGTTCTTGACTTTCCAAAAATTTGAAAAAATTCTGAAATACTTATTGAAGTCTCTATTTTAATATACAATCGTTCCTTGAATCAAATGTTTAAAGGATTAATTAGCAAAAATTAAAATTTCGGAAGGAAGTTCGAAACAAATGGATTATTTTGTAATATATGAGTACAAAAAAAGTTATTGCAGGGTTTCGTATTTCTCCTTACGATTGTTTGGAAAATTGCATGCACATTTGCGGCGGCTTCAAAAAGTATAATTATTTTGAAACCTGAATTTGAAGGAATTTTGAAACAGTAATGCAGGAAAAATCATTATTTATTACAAAAGGGCACAAAAACAGTTTTTGCAATGAACAATTATTACAGGAATTTGTTCCATGTTCTTCGAATACGGGTTTTTCACACAACGTACAATAATAATTTGTTTTTATCCACTCTTGATGAACATAACGAGCATCGTTTGCGTTTGGGTAATTTATCATTTTTCTTTTCCCGTGTTTGATTCAAACCGAGGATATCAACAATCATTGTTCTAATATTTCTTTGTAAAGTAATAGATTTAAAACGTATTCTCAAAAAAGGTTCTAAATGACCTAGTGACAATTCCTGCAGGAATATGCGGCACGGTAAAACATTGTTGTTGGCTTTCAAGTTATATCAAATTTGAGAATTTATTCCTCTCTGATCAAGCATTCCATAAAAGATCTGTAGGGGCCATCGCTTACAAATCCTACTTGCGCTATAATTTTTACATAATTGGTGGAACGTATCCGTGCCACCTTTAGTTTTATTGTAGAATACTACAATTTCTGGTTTGCCACTTTCTTCATTCATTCTACCAGCTTTATGCAAACCAGATAATAGTAAAACTACCTTATTTCGTTTAGGACAGTATGGTAGGGTCATCCTATCAGCATATGTATAACGTACTGTACCAGGCAATGTCGTCTGTACAAATGATTTCTCAATTTCAAATTTATTTTTCCGTATCGTGCCGACCATTGTTAAACCAAACTGATCCTTCACCTGTTGCATAAGTTTGACGGATCTGAACCAATTATCACATGTTATATTGCGTTGTGAATTATGGATCGGTTCAGTCACTTTTTTGGCATAGTAACTTGGCACACTATCTTGTATTTTTACGGGTAATATGTCTGTGCATCATTGTACATAATTATTTTTATCCTATATTTGTCTGGTTTTTTCGTTACGTAAATTCTTGATATAAAACGCCTCCGAAATCCTAACAAACTGCTCATCTATAGTGCAATTTTTACTCGACGAATAATATTTTTTGCAACTTTCAATTAAACTATCCCACATATCCTTTATTGGTGACAAATCCTGTTGCATTCTACGTTCCCTACGTGTTGTTTTGTCATCGAAATGAATACATGATAACAGAAATTTGAATTTGCGTTCGGACATTACAGTTTTGTACAAATTGTACCCGTATCGAGGGCTTCACATTTCATGTAGATGTACGTGATTATCTTTTTCAGCACCTCTGAAGTATAATAATCCCAAGAAGGCTTTTCTTATAGTATGGTTGCTCCGAATACTCTTCTCTGTTATTTTCAATTTTTTGATTTGTGACGAGTTTTCAAGCATGGTATCTGTAAATAATGAAACTCCACGTTTCAAGTGGCGTCTGTACATCTTTCGTACACGGTAAAAAGCATTTCACTGTATGGCATCAGCTTCCTCTCGCATTCACACCCAATTGAAATTGTTTTTCCCTTTTATAATGGATCTGCGACTCCTTGGCATTCTTCTCTGCTCCAATTCATCTGCCGACGCTCCAGCACGAGAGTCATCTTCCTCTTCTTCCTTGTCCACATTTATTTCTCCAGAATTGATGTCTGAATCTTCGTCACAATCTTCCTCGTGTATTTCTTCTTCTACCTCTTCTCTATCCACTTCACTTGTCGCTTCTTCATCATAGTAGTATAACTGACGTGGGTGGCCACGTCAATTGTAACGTATTTCATCAGCACTCCTTTTCGTCATTTTTTTTTCATCAAATATGCTTTTCTGATGTAAAAGAAATTTATTTTGCTAATAAGTATTTCAGAATTTAGTAAAATAACAAAACAATAGAAATTTACTTCTGAAAATACTAACGTTGTGGGCACTCTGGGTCGTTTATGGCATAAGAGTAACTTCGATCGCTTGCTGGTCTGGAACAAACTGACCTGGGCCAAAGTCCCGTTGGGTCTGAGGGCCTACTAAATACAATGGACTCCCTTTTAACGGTCTCGTAGGGACCGGATCTCTGGCCATATAAACGAATGGGCGAGTAATACAAAAATATATGTCAAATATTATTTATATCGTTTACATATAAAATGTAGAATGTTATTGTATATTAGTTAAAAAATTATAGGATCATTACAGTGTAAGTACTGTATTTGTTCCTAAAATCTTTTGCCACGTTACGTGACAGGCAGAATATTAAATTTTGGATGGAACCTTAAAAAGTGATAAAAAAAGATCGGATTACAATATTCGACCACAAGAACAGAACTCTTCAGTTAAGGGGGGTATTCCCACTCGGAGCCGTCGATTTTAGGCGATTTATAGCATAAAATTGTTAGGTTATTATAGATCAAGGGTTTTGAAATTTTGTATACGTATTTGTTCATGCTTCAAGATAACACACTTTTTATACAATTATCTTTATTATTATTTAAATTACTGTATAATATCCGCAGTATATCGCTTTTAATGGCTGTCACGATTTACGTTGTTGTATTTATTAGAAAAAAAATCAAAGACAATCTTTATCTATATAAAAGTGGTTATCTTGTGAACTAGAACGAAGCAACTTAAATTTGTAACTTTTTCCTGCGATAAAAAAATAACTACTGTGGATATTGACATAAGTTTAGTTCACAAGATAAAGAGAAGTCTATTTTATGTGTGTAAAATTTGAAGAGCATTGATGTATTTATTATTAACACATTACTTACCTGCAGCCGATTAATAGACTTTACAGTGCCGTTTATCGACCGGTAGCCTACAAATCGGCTGTTTCTTAGATATTTTATTATTTTTATAACAACTGACCACAAAACCGTTTTGTTATCTTAGCTTTTTAAGTATTGTTATTAATAATCATTAACAATCTACAGAAGAAACGATGTCGTAAGTTTTTATTTTATTTCCTCCACACAACCTCCCGGTATTATCGAATAGTTTAAGTTTGAATTGACCGGTATTTTGTATGTACCCCCTTAATTCACTGCCGGTAAGTAATGTGTTAAGATGTCATGGCAGTTGTTTTGAGAAAAACGTGTTCAATGTTTCGCAGCGGTGCACCGTTCTCCGGGGTATCCTTCTTTTAGAATCGCTATAACTTTGTCATTTCAATGAATTCAAGTATAAAATTTTAGGAACACATTGTCAAGGTGTTATACTTTAAGAAAATATATTTAAAAAAAATCGTTTTTTTGACTTCTCCGAATGGGAATACCCCCTTAAATTCTTTACAGTTTCAGCTTTTTTCTTTTGTTTTATTTCAAAATTATGTCCGAAGAATGTGCTTATTCGTTCGATTGAAGTTTCCTTTTTGATAAATGCTGTAAATCACGAATGAGCTACGTAACACAGAATATGTCAATTGTTTTCTTGTTGGCGCTCCTAACGAAAATGTGACTGATTAAAGCGGAGACCGATTAAAACGTGACCGGATAAAAGGGAATCTACTGTGCGTTCACGAGAAAATGAAAGGCAAAAGAATGCGGGTCTGATTGGGTCATACCACAGAGGACGTACAGGATACACTTTGTACCTAATGTATTTTTGTGTCCACCGTTCTGAAATACCGATCGTGCAAAAAATTAGAGTTTCTGTTATGTCCTCTACGATATAAAGCGGTGAGTTTAGGAATTACATACAATCCAACCATTAGAGATGGTAAAGTCGACAGATGTATCAATCCTCTTTTATTAAATTTGCATATAAAGATACATACATATGTTGGATTGCTTGAGTAGAATTGTTCACGATCTTCTGACAGCAGTAGAACACACGCATATGATGAATGATCTTCTAATAAACAATCACGTTACTTATTTGTAATTTCATAGTTACGTTTAATTCCAATTCCAACCACTACTAATGTTGTAATCTTATTCTATGCTGAATCGGTAACGTTGGTAGCGACACGAAAATGGTAAGAGTCTTCTCGGCCCCAAAGCTCCGGACAAAAAGTCTCATGAAGGCGGACTACTTTAGAATCACACCACAGCCACAAAACGGTGGTTGGGCTGTCGCTAGTATCAACAACTCGCAGCCACTAAAAAGTGGTGGCAAGTGGTCCGTATCGACGACAACGAACCGTGTATTTTTTATTTTCAACCCTAAAAGACTATTTTTAAAAAATTAAAAAACTTACTTGATAACGTCGGAAAATGGCATAATTTTTGAGTCGAAAATAAAAGTTGTGTCGAGTGGTTGGCGTGTCGCACCGTGTGCGTTGTGCTCAACCACCGATGGCGACAATTTCGTGGGTGATACCGACTACGCGTTGCAACAGCCGTCGAAAAGTGGTCCGTCTGAGCACTACTATGCTAATTCATGATCGCCGACAGGCAACCACCGTTCTGTGGTTCTAAAGTGGGCCTAACCTAACCTTCTCTAACAAATCATAGAAATAGGGCACGTGTATTGTCATTACTGACCGAACGCGATAACATCGACGAATCGGATCATATAGCACTGTGTGCTGGAAGATTCGAGCGGTGCAAGTGAAGTATCCCTGTTGCCCCTGTGCCCTCTCGCTTATCATCTTTTTGTGGACGCAGAGTACTGTAGTACATACCTACCTTTTTTAGGGAACGGAGTTAGGGTCGGGTCCCCACTCCGCACATAAGCAACCCAGGTTGCTCACGGGGGGTTAACATTATTGGAATTTATGTGCCATAGTAGTAATTTATTTATTAGTATAAGCCTTTTTCAGTTTTTGAAAATAAATTACTTGTATTATAATATATTAGTAAATCTATTGTTCTTTGTATAACAATTTCGATGAAATAAAGAAAATTAAAAATGCAATGTATTGACATTTTAATTCGATATATGTATACTTTTTTTTTATCAATAATGTATTATGCGTAGAATAATCATTGAAGGTATATTACACCTTGAAATTAGTCATTTTTAATAATCAATTTGACTTTGTTATTCTGAGAATTCATTGTAAAATTTAAACGAAGTTATCTTGAAAGCTTAGATATTATTTTTGTAATTTCTTTTTTTATAAATAGCTAGTAGAAAACATTTGTACTGCTGCTCATAAGCTTAATTAGATGAGAAACGGAAAAATGCATAAAATATTCTTGAACATATGATACATTACATACTTGTATAATACAGGGTGGGACATTTAAAATAGGTCACCTGCATAAGTCGCTTGCTTTTGATGACACAAGATATGCATCAGATGAAACTTGCTTGGTTTCGGGGGGTACATAATCTAATGCCAATAATTTTTTGGTGGGTGGAAATGTAGAGGAGATATGAAGGTCAACACTGTTTTTTTTTAAATGGAATGATATTGTTTTTTATTTACATTCTGATAGAGCGTTCCAGGATCAATACAATGACCTATACGAAGGTCACTCAAGGTCAACTACAATGGAAAATAAATTGCTTAAAGACACTCTTCGAACACATTGGCGGTTTACTTACTTACATACATACACTGCTAATACAAGTGTTCAACATGGCGACCCTGAGCATCGATACATGATCTAAAACGTTGCAATACGGATAAGACTGCATGACGAATTTCATTTGGATCTATTACAGAGCACGCTCTTCTTATACGTTCTTGCATGTCTTCTCTGGTGGTTGGTATCTTGCGGTACACTTGTTCCTTTAATTTTCCCCACAAATAGAAATCTAGAGCTGTCAAGTCTGGGGAAAGTGGTGGCCATTTGTTATTTCCTGATCGCTCAATCCAGCGATCTCCAAATTTCCTGTTTCGAAATTCTGTAAGGTTCCGTGCAAAATTAGCAGGACATCCGTCTTGCTGGAACCACATGGATTGTCGTATGTATTGTGGAATATCTTTTAATTATTGTGATAAAACTTGTGTTAAAAATCTCTCATATTTACGGGTATTTAGCGTGTCATTAATAAAATATGGACCAATTATTTTATTATGAAGAAGTCCGCACCAGATGTTTAAAGACCAAGGTCTCTGCCTGTCTGCTTCCCTCAGCCACCGTGGATTATCTACTGACCATGTTGTGACAGTTTTATCTCTATTGCAATATTTTAGATCATTTATCGATGCTCAAGGTCGCCATTGTGAACACTTGTATTAGCAGTGTGCATGTAGTATCTTTAAACAATTGTGTGCAGCAGTATCTTTAAACAATTTAGTTTCTGTTGTAGTTGACCTTGAGTGACCTTTATACAGGACATTGTATTCGTCTTGAAACGCTCTATCAGAATGTAAATAAAAAACCATAACGTTCCATTTTAAAAAACTGGGTTGACCTTTATATCACCTCTACGCTTTCACCTACAAAAAATTATTGACATCAGATTATGTGCCCCTCGAAGCAAGTTTCATCTGATGCATTTTTTTCTATCATCAAAAGCAAGGGAGTTATTCAGGTGACCTGCTTTAAATGCCCCTAGCACTTTTTTGAAGCTAGCACTTTTGCTTGCATTATATCTTACATGTTTAAACAAATCTTATTTCACACTTAGACATTTTTAATGAATTTGAATTGTAATATATTTATTCCATTGTTTGTTTCTTTTTTACAATTTTTGTTCACATGATTAAAACATATCTACTTTCGGTTGTATTTTGTTAAAATTTATTTACTATTTGTTTGTTTCTGTGATTTGTTAATATTTCGTGAATATTAACAAGTTTTGAATTGAATTATTTATGGTCACATATAAGAGCATATTTACAGTTTAGGATTTTTAAATGTTGATTTGTTGGATTCTTAGATAAATGAAGATGGTAAGTAATATGAATTCAAAATAAGTAATATACATTCTGTTTCCTTCTATTCCTTCTTAATTATACAATCACACAATTGTATGTACATATTATGTTAGAATATTGGTACAATTTTATATTTTGCTGGTGAACATTTGCGTTGTATAATATTTCAAGCCTTTAAGATTTTCTGGTCCAAAGAAGTACAGTACGACTTATATAAAAAATTATCGTGGAATTAAACCTCATTCGTTACATTCTCCTGGATTTTATTATTATTCTATTATCATTATTATTTTATTTTTCAATAAGAAATATTTTGCATACTTACTAGATAATAGTAAAGTGCTCTCTAGTTAATAATAAATAGTGAATTTGTCTAGGGATGGAAGAATGAATATTTACTTTATTACTTTTTCAAATATTTGACTGGAGTAGATTTAAAGGATACCATAGGGAAAAATAGGGAAAACCGTAGAAAAATCGTATATTAAGTCTCATCGATCTTTGCCGAATCCCTAGAACTAACACGAATGCATAGCAGTCGTGGTTCTATGTGAAATGGCGTATGATGCGCAAGTGAAATGCGTGGAAATCATTTTGACACCAGCCGTCCAACAGTTTGTACCGAAACGGCTATGAATAAAGAAATCGGTACTATGAAGAAAAAGCATTGTTTTGTTTAAAATCAAGACATAATTTGTTTCTAAGACTATCGACATGCGCGCCTTGCTTATCTGATATTTTATCGTTAATTACAAGCATTGAAAGTGTTTACGAAAAAGAATATGGCAATAAAGAAATCTGTACTTTGGTAATAAACAGTTCACATTCTTTCTTTTAACAGAAATATGTATTCTGTGTTACATTATTTGTATTTTTTCATTTTCATGATGATTTGTATGTCGTGGTGTAAGACTGCATGCAGCACTGCATTCATTTAAACAATACGTATAACTATTGGCTATAAACATATGTAAGTCAAAAATCATTCTTCATAAACAGTAAAGAGCATAATATCACTAATTCATCATAATTATAATTAGTTGTAATTAATTGGATAATTCATTTACCGATACCAAATTTATTATTTTATTACCGATTATCAATAATAAATAAGTACTACAGTTGCTTAGATGCGAAGTCTTGAACGGTTGATGTTAGAATGATTTCTGCGCAAGTCGCTTGCGCATCGTTCGCCATTTCACATAGAACCACCGCCGCTGTGCGTTTGTGTTAATTTTAGGGTTTCCACAAGAATCGATTAGACTCACAAGAGAACTTCGGTACTCCGACAATTGCGATATTTTTAAAACTTTGCAGGTGTGTAGGGGGGACCTCAATAGAAATATCAAGAAACTTTTCTTTTTTTGCTACATTTTAGTTCCTCAGGGTGAAAATACCCCTTAATGGTTAATATGTGCTTTCTCTTTTCCTGTATATCTTAAAAACTGTAGTAGATATAAAAAAATTGTTTGAATGAAATTTTAATGCATATTTTGGACCTGACAAGATCAAAATTTTTTAAAATAAAGGCAGTGGAGAATGTTGTTTTATTTAAATAACGAATTTTTAACAACTTCATTGCACAGTTTTATAGGGCGTAAGAAGCCATTACAAACCTGCAAAGCTTTAAAAAAATCGGAATTTTCGGGTTACCGAAGTTCCCTTGTTAGTGTACATTATTATAAGCGGTAACAATTGAATATCGCATGAGTCATCTAATTTACGAAATTTCTTAAAAAGTGAATTTCTTTTCACAATAAACATGTTCTATATTTTAGACTAAAAAATATCTTGTTTTTCGATAAATTATAACTTAAGAACAAACGAGACATTGCGTGAAGTTACTTTCTGGTGGAATCTAATACGCGGTTATTTAATTTTGTTACTCCCTTGGTAGGCAGTCTCACGATGATATGCAGCGATTTTTCTGTCTCAGCTTTTCACAATAATTACTCAGTCCATAATGTACTTTCCCTCGTTTTTTGAGTTCGGAGCCGGAACCTAGTCATCGCGCACGGACAGAGTCACACGTACGAATGTGATTAGTGTTAATTTACCTTTGTTATATAGGTATCTCCTCATTTGCAGGAGACTTAATTAATTCAGTTATCTGCCTGGAGGAAGCCTCGAATTCCGCCTACGTTACGAGTGTCGCAGGATTGTGTTTGAGAATACGTGTTACGCATAATCAAGCTGCGCTCTCTATACATATATTCCGTGTCCGGGTAATGGAGTATAACACTGAGGATTCCTATTTTCCTTCGAAACAATTCGAACCTGAAGACAACCGAGAGCGTTTTCTGCAATAAGCAACACTTACGTGTCCGGCATACGCTTCTGAGAATCAACCTCTTCTTTCGTTTCACGTATTTTTTCCAAATATGTAGTATGCTGCTTCTTCCTGATCGTCACAAAGAAATGTTTTGCGTACTTGGGCCTGAGGGAGGATTTCTGGACAAGGATTCTAGATTGAATCGTTATTTGAAAGA
The DNA here is from genome assembly GCF_001263275.1 of Habropoda laboriosa. Classification (NCBI taxonomy): domain Eukaryota; kingdom Metazoa; phylum Arthropoda; class Insecta; order Hymenoptera; family Apidae; genus Habropoda; species Habropoda laboriosa. Next base: position 240,825 of record NW_017101081.1, read on the forward strand.
CGATTTTAATATATGAGTTCTTCATCGAAAGAGGTTGGGAAAAGTACTTTTGTTCTTTGGCATCTAATATATTGATCGCTGCTTTTTTCGTTTTTATTGAATTATTTGCGTTATTAATCAGATATTTTAGTTGGTCCTTATTAGTCCTTTTTCGTAATAACTTAAAAGTAAACAATATTCAGATATTCGAAATCAAATGTGGAGTTTGCGGAGAAGATTACGATTTAAAGGATCTACTTTTTTTACATATGTATTTTTATTTATTTGCGCTCGTTTGCTGAAGTGAAATAACTTTCTGAAGGTTGATAATTATCATTCCACAAGTTGGGAGTTTATCTCGGTTAATTAATGCTTAATTTTAAATCTGTCAATCCTGTTTGAACTTCTGAAACTCTTAACACTTCGAGGTCAATATACCGAAAGCATAATATGTGCTTAGCCACGCATTTTTCAGTTTTTCTGATTATGAATGCTGATATAAAACAAACTGTTAAAATTAAAGCACCTGAACTTTTTTTTATCGCAGAATTTATTTTTCTCTATTAGTAAACATCGCAAGTTTCAACTTTTGCGTATGTTCTTTACCTTCTCTGACAGTCAATGGCAATGGTCTACTTCTAATTGAAAAAAGTCAAACATGGGTATAATCGATTCTTTAAGAATTTTACTCGATGAGTAAAAAAAAGTAAAAAGCTACCTTTTGATAATTTCAATATGATGATTTTAAATATTATTTAAGTATATTTTTCTTTTGTGTCGTACACCTGAAAACAATATTTTAAACAGAATTCTACGTTGCACCGAGGACAGTAATAACAAGTTTCTTTTCGCAATGCATTTCCGGTTTGTGCCTTCCCTTTATCAGAACAAATCTTACACCTTTTAAAAGGATGCTTATTACTATATTATTCGTCATTGGTATTTTTCTAATAAAATGTTTTTCTGTGAGATGTTTTATATTTGAGAGAACTATGACATTTTCTTCTGATACAGTATGTTAAACGAGTTCTGTCGACGGCACAGTTCCGTCGAAAGAGGCGTCGACAGGGCCACTCCGTTCTCACTGCGTACAGTTAGAAATTCATAGAGGCGAGTTAACTCGTCCTCCCTACAGTAAATATGAAATGCCTTGATTTAAATCTGATACACAAGTTCTTACATTAAACTGATTAGAAAATATTACATTTAAAGATACCAATTTTTATTTCATTTCTTTTTATTATGTATACATATATGATAAAAACTATAAGAACAAAGTAGAAACAAAGTTGTGCATTATTACAGTACATATAAAATTCTATAAAAATTCTATTTTACTGAATAGCAATGATATAATTTAAAACAAGGTACGACATAATGCAACCTCATAGGTAGGACACCAATATTGTGACTCTTTACGAAATTTTTTCGACCAGCGCAGTTTACATTTTTCAGTAATATTAGCTTTACATACAGTATTTGGTACATAATCTCGAAAATATCTTTCAGTAAGGCGTGTTGGATTTGGAATAATCGATCGGCGATTTGATGATGATGATGTAAATACATTCTGATGAACGAAATAAAGAAATATATTGTTCAATCGCATTTTCAGTACACTCAACAAAAAATTGTATTCTTTGTAATTTTCCACCATTTCGTTTATATAGTTTATACGAATTTAAACAGACTATTTCTGAAAGGTGTACAAATATTTTTTTTATATTTTTCAAGCCATTTCTTAGAGCTTTATAGGCTACAGTTTAGCCATCGTTAAGAGTCCACACCTCTCATGTTCTTATTGTAGTCGATGACTACTTGTGCTTTAGTTTTGAAATTCTACGATTGTTTGTTGTTACCGTACTATCATTCTGAAATGCATGCAGCAGAAGAACCTTCTTCTTACCTTTTTTTGTATTTCGTGTGCCAGAGTCGACAGTGCGTATCGGACGGTCACACCAAAAGTCGATGCCGCCGCTGTGCGACAAACGACTGCTACACCCCGAATCCTCCGTTGAACGCGGAGATAGCGTGTGTATGCGTGCATGGCTGAGAGTACACATCCCGTAGTACGCGACTTGCCTCTTTCCGCTTTTCGAGTGGCAGCGAACGTGTTGAAACTGCTTATTAGTGGCGCTATGGACCTGAAGATTGCGGATTTGAATCCTTCTTTTTATTCAGGATTTGAAAGTATTCTCTCTTCCCTACGTTAATATTAGTATTTTACATAATGTATACTTTTCACTTCTACATATACAATGTTTATTGGTGTTCGTTCTTATATATCCCTGAAGCCAATGTAGGAAATTGATAGAGAGGATCGGCCGGAAAAGGAAAGGTTAGGGCGTTTCGTCCTGGGTCTCCTAGTGGACTCGTAAAGTAAGGTTTTCTAGGAGGCCTGTGTATTAAACGTGGGAGGGACTGGAAGGATTCAGGTCAGAAGTTGTATATATACAAACAGGAGCCTTTATGACGACTAGCGAGAACTTGTGTTTAGTCCGTCCCTCTGGTGGCAGAGCGTAGGAAGGTCGCTACATCCCCAACTATCTTGTGATCTTTCAGAAATTCTTTGCATTTAAAACCTAAAACTTAGTATTTCTTTCTATAATTCTGGCGAAAGTTTAAGTATTTATTATGAAAATTATAGATACTTTAATATGTAACAGGCAGTAATACTAAATTATAAAGAAGCACACCTCACCTATTTCGATTACCTTCAGATATGTTGTCCAGGTCAAGAATGACTTGGTCTGGAATGTCTTGAGTAACTTTGCTTATACATCTAATCACCGCTCTGCCTTAGTTTCCGAGATATTCTCAAAAATATTTTCAATGCTATACCGGGTGAGTCACCTAAGACTGAAAGCTGAAATATTTTCAAAACTGCTAATTATATCGAGAAAGGGCTTAAAATAAAATTTGAATGGTTTCGAGGGGAGCATTTTGTGAGATGACTAGTATTTTTGTAAGTAGACGCGTAAAGGACATATGAAGGTCAAGTTTGTCTTTTTAAATGGAATTGTATATTTTTTAATGCATCAATCGATTCATCTCATTATTCTCTATAAGAAAGTGTTAAGCTATTTATATCGAGAAACCATTACTTTAAGAGATATTTTAATTAAAATATTACGGAATGGTAGATACTCTTACGAATTAATATTACTCCAAAGATCTTAAGTTATGTACAATATTCTTTAATTTTGGACACATTTTGTAATAGGTAATATGCAGTAATGTAATCAATATTTATTTAAACCGAATCACATAAAATGAATGAACATTACGTGTCCTGTACACGTTATAAATTTTAGTCTTATACAAATTTTTTGATCATTTTGCAGAAAAAATATCGAGCTGAATCAATTGGCACATTAAAAAATATACAATTCCATTTAAAAAAATTAACTTAACCATCATAGGTTCTCTAACAATGCTCCTTGGTATAAAAACACTAATCTACTTGTTAAGTTGTAAGAGGTATTTAATGATAGGAGGATAGTGCGTGATCTGGGTTACTTAGTACCCACACAGTAAGTTCTCTCTTTTAGTCTTTATTATTTTTCTGGCTCACGAGGTGTACAGTTTACTTATTGCTTAATGACTGTCTGCTTCACTGACTCTGACTCTCCAAGTCATCTCGCGAGCTTCTTTCTCACACTCTTCTTTTTCCTGATTGGTTACCCCCAACGTATTGGTTCTAACCAATCAGAAATTTTGTCTTTAATCCGCCGCTAGTCCTTTGCGCGCTTGGCGCGCTTTTTCCAGGACCGCGGCGAATTATGGTGGGGCCGTATTGTCCGCTGTAGCACATTCGGCAACGCGGCGGATTTTCCTCCAGGTCCGGTATTTGAGATATGTGGCCTGGGCCTCTGGGCCCGTACGCGGACCTTTCGGCAACCCTTGGTTTATGACCTGGCAAATTGCTATTGAGATCGTTGGTGAAAGTTTCTACGAAAACATGTATTGTTAGATTTACTAAACATTAAACAGACTAAAACGGTTTTCTCAAAAATAGCTTTGCTAGCGTGCCCGTCATAAACCGTGTTGGTCGTCCTAAAATTTACTTTCAACCTTTGTAATAACATGTTGAACACAATTTTTCCAGTTTTCCTCGGTAACTGTACTCGTTGCTTCATAAAATAAGTTTTTCATATCTGGAAATTTAGATGTTGCATTTGTTGTTGCAACATAATGTTTTATTTGTGCCCATATCATTTCTATGGTATTTAATTCGCAGTGATATGGTGGTAATTTAAGAACTGTTATATTGTTGAATTTTGCCATCTCGTCTTCTGCATAAGCACAATTGTTGGCTCCCACAATGTTCGTGAAGCCTGATTATTTAGCAAATAATTCTTTGTTTGCAACAAAGTTTTTTATGTAACAGTAATGCAATATAACTAAGTTCTTAAATGTTAAATCTATGCGAGTCCAATGTCCTGAGGTTCAAAGTTCGTGTAATCGTCCGTACAAAGGTTCAGAGTTCT